>NC_069500.1:994748411-994753411 GCF_027579735.1 Bombina bombina
CTTTATTAGGCAAACATCAGTTCAGCTTAAATAACTGGAAGATCATAGTTTCTGGGTGATAAAAATATACTGAAGGTCAATACATGATTAGGAAGCCAATTCATCTTGTCCCAGACATGAGAGAAATACTAAGTATTTTACAGAGTTATTGCAGCCTTGAGTATCCCTTTTCATGACAGAAGTAGCACAGAGAAAACACGCCCTGCACTGGGGGAAAGTCACAGCTGTACAACCCCAGTTCAGCTGTGCACTTACAGAACCGCTGGTTGCTTCAGTTGTGTGCATGCTAAATACCTCCCCTGCCTGCCAGTATCAGAGCAGCAGGGGCTGGGATACAGAGGTATGTGTTCCGCTGATGGGATTGTGCTCCTTTTGGAATCGGAGCTCTCCACCTGTCTCCATGGTTAGTAGCACAGACCTGTGGGTAAAGACCTGATCAATGTACCAGGAACCTGAAAATAGCTCACTTAGTTTTTGACTATAGCTCATTCAAACCAGTAACACAGCCAAACGTTGGCAAGTGTTTTCCAGTGGCATCTGATGCTTGTATCCTGTGGATCTGTGTTTTTATTGGCAGTATTGCAGGGTTATGAATAGCTCTCCTTATCTCATGTGCAGTAAAGCAAACTGTGGACCAAGACAAATAGAACAGAAGAGAACCTATTATAGAAGTGAGGAACATTAAAGGGACACTAACCCCAAATTGTTTATTTCATGATTCAGATAGAGCATGTCATTTTAAGCAACTTTCTAATTTACTCCTATTATCATTTTTTCTTCATTCTCTTGCTATCTTTATATAAAAAGCAGGAATGCTTATGAGCTGGCCCATTTTAGGTTCAGCACCCTGGATAGTGCTTGCTTATTGTTAGCTACATTTAGCCTCCAATAAGCAAGCATAACCCAGGTTCTGAACCCAAAATGGTCCGGCTCCTAAGCTTTACATTTCTGCTTTTTAAATAAAAATACCAAGAGAACTAAGAACAAATTGATAATAGGACTAAATTAGAAAGTTGCTTAAAATTGCATGCTCTATCTGAATCATGAAAGATTTTTTTTGGCTTTAGTATCCCTTTAACTGATCAGCAACCTAACAGTAAGTGGAAGTTCAGCAACCATAAAGGGACACGAAACCCAAATATGTTCTTTCTTGATTCAGATAGACCATGCAATTTTTAACAACTTTCCAATTTACTTCTATTATCTAATTTGCTTCATTCTCTTTGTATTATTTGTTGAAAAGGCAGCAATGCACCACTGGCAGCTAGTTAATGCACTGTGTGAGCCAATTACATGATGCATACCAATCGGCAGCTCCTGAGCCTACCTAGGTATCCTTTTCAACAAAAATACAATAGGGAAAGAGGCGCCACATGTGTAGATCAATCTTATCTATGGTAATCTGGTTACGAGGAGATACAAGGTACTCACAAAGTATAAAGGCACTCTTTTGTGCCAATTGAGGCAGGCTGGTTTTTAGCACACATGTGGTGCCTCTTTCCCTATTGTATTTTTGCTGCAGAGTTCTACCATTGTGTGTGGTGAAGTCAAAGTGCTGCCTATACTATCTATTGTCTCATGAAGATTCCTAGTCGACATCAAGATTAGGTTTTACAAGACTGTGTACATCCTCAATGACTTATTGTTCTGGTATTCCCCTTCTGGGATTATATATTTTGGTTATTTTATATATTTTGTATTTACATTATTGTTGTATAGCTGTACCACTTATATCAGTTTATATTTTTACATACCAGTATAGTGTATATCTACCTCATAGTTGGTCTGCACACCTATTTTAGTTTGGTCAATTCAGCGCCTCCTATAGGAGCTGGCAGTATAGAGGTGTCACTGGCACAAAAGCTATCACAGCCAGACTCCAGTTTGCCATCCTTTTCAACAAGGGATACTAAGACAACTAATCAAAATAAATAATAGAAATAAATTGGACAGTTGTTTAAAATCACATGCTCTATCTGAATCATGGGAGAAAAAAAATTGGGTTTAATGTCCCTGACACTGATTATTATGGAATTTAACATAGAATTTGCATGGTTCCAAATTATTACTGCCCTAACCCTTTAAGTAAACAGAGGCTCCTGCCTTTCCTGGTACAAATATAGCACCAAACCCCCCCTCCCATTGTACAGAAAGTCTGTCGGTTAAAATGTTGGTAATGGCAACGCTGGCATCTTACAGAAATGTTTTTGATTGGACTTGATGACCTCATATAGTAGAGAAGACTTTATTATCCTGTCACATATGCTGGAAGTAGTTTCACTAATAAATAAATATTCTGATTATTGAGTTTCTTACAATTTTCTTAATGGCCGCATAAAAATCATTTCCATCTCCTTAGCTTTCATTGTTATTTCCCAGCTATTTTCATCTGCCGTCAATGTTCAGAACACAGCTGGCTTAATGCAGATTGTCGCTTTTACAGTTGTATTGTTGTGTAAATTGACTAGACAAAATAGTACTACAAAGAACTGAGTCAATGAGGCTTCTATGTTTCATTTTAAATGGAACGCTTTTATTTGAATTAATCTCACATTAAATTGCAAAGATGTTTGTCTTGTGTGGAAAACATTGTGTATGGATCTATTGTGCTGTACAACTTTCAAACTGCAATTTTTGACTTTGACAATTGAAAAATGTAAATGTACCTACAGACATGGTAATAAGTCATTTCTGGTATGGAGATGCTGGAATCATTTTATGATTATGTTGATACATTTTAAGTTCTTTATCAGTTTTTCTACTCTGCACGGTATCTATAATTTAAGCCTATGATTTTGGAATAGCAGATGGTTGGTATCGATGCCTCCCAGATGGCTAGAGTTGGAAGTTACGTAGACAATTGCACAATTTAATTGGTCAAAGAAACAGCAATAAAATCCTTATTACCGTTTCAGGAGTGCAAGTGCCATAATATTAAAGGCAGCACTAGTTGTATATCGTTTTAAAGTTAATTTGCATAAAAATACCGTTATTGTCACATAGGGTTGCCAGAAGTCCAGTATTCAACCAGTCCAGTATTTTAGCAGGCTATCCAGTAAAACCTTTTAAAAAATACTGGACTTAAATGCCCCTGTGTTTTAGTTAAATGTAAAAGTATTAAAATGTAAATGCATTATAAATATGGAGCAGAAAGAAGTGGGGGCAGCCAAGGGGGTCAAATTACTTATGTTTTTGTGTTACTGGCATCTAAAGGACTAAAATGGTTGATGTGTGTGTTACTGGCAGTCAAGGGGTAAAATGACTGCTCAGTTGTGATAAATATACATGTGGGATTAGTAGGGCTAAGGTAGAGCTTGTGCGGGGGCACTGTGTGACTAATGAAAGTGTAAAAAGTAAATACACTCATGTGTTGGAGCAGTAGCCAACCTATACAGAGGGCCTTGGTGCCACCCCCGCCCAAAAGTAGTATAAGTATAAGCAATATTAATAATATACATGCTTCTCTGTATAAGGATTTTGAGTATACTACAACTACACTTACTACAATAATGGTAGTTCAACCCTTGTATATAAACTATGTGATAACCCCTTGCATAGTCAACTCTAGAGCAGCAATGCAGGTTTGGGAGCTAGCTGAATACATCTGGTGACCCAATGACAACAGGCATATATGTGCAGTCACCATTCAGCAGCTAGCTCCCAGGTATGCTTTTTAACAAAGGATACTGACGGGATGAAGTTAATTTGATTCATGTTTCAGATAGAAACTTTTTAGTTTACGTATGTTATCTAAGTTGCCTTGTTCTCTTGGTATCCTTTATTTAAAAGCATACCTAGGTAGGCTCAGAAGCTGGAGTCTAGCTGCTGATTGGTGGCTGCATATGTTTACCTATTGTCATTGGCTTACTAATATGTTCTGCTAGCTTCTGGAAGTGCATTGCTTCTCCTTCAAAAAAGGATACAAGATAATGAAACGCAATTGGTAATAGAAGTAAATTAGAAAGTTGTTTAAAAATGTATGTTCTATCTAAATTATGGAGAAAAGTGAGTGTAATGTCCCTTTAATATAACATGCTCTATTCAAACCATGAAAGTATCATTTTGACTTTTATGTCCCTGTCTAATCCATTCAGAGGCTTCAGTGGGATATTTATAATTCCTTCTTTTAACAAGTCATTCATGTGAGCATGATTTTGTGAACAGATAAGTGGTATGTAGGGGTGCCAAAGATGTGGATCTGCTTAAAACATAACAGGAAGAAAGAATAATCAGGTGCCTAAATATCTTCAATGCTCAATTCTGTTTTTATTTTTGTTTCCAGATTAGAAATGTGAAACCAACAAAGCATTTGAGACTTCGTGCAGTAATCTTTTATAGCACAGAGACACCCTCTAGTGGTAAGTGAGATTTATTACATTTGTGATTCTAACAAGTTTATGGACACCCTGGGGCAGTCACGACCTCAGCTGAGCGTGTCACATTGCATTAGATTGTTGTTGAAAAAATCCAAAGGGAGCATGAAATTATCCTCAGTATTCTAGCCATTCAAACTGTATAGTATTTTTATATATATATATATATATATATATATATATATATATATATATATATATATATATATATATATATATATATATATATATATATATATATAAATCAATGTAAATATTTGCATAGGAAACTAGTACATCTAAGCAAGTATCCCCGCTTGCCCCCAGAAATTCTTAATATGCAATGTTTCCAATGCACAAGAGAATTGTGGGTAAGATATGCAAATTAGGTATGCAAATTCTCAGTTTTTTTGCTTCAAAATACTGTTTTAACACAGCGATCCTTTTAAACAGGAATATGACAGCAAACCAGAAATCACTCACTATACAAGCCTGTTTCGTTCTTTTTAGAACTCATCAGTAGGAGATAGATTTCTGATTGCTGCATTGGAAAAGCTATTTTCATGGTTAAACCAAAATTCATTATATATATCTCCACTCGCATAGTGACATCTATGTCAGTGAATATTTAAGCTTTAACGGTGCACC
>NC_069500.1:994758411-994903706 GCF_027579735.1 Bombina bombina
AACTTCAGTGTGAGGAACGGTTTCTTGCTATACAGCAATGAGGTATGTTCAGTCATATTTTCTGCAGAGACTGTGTTAACTCAGAAAGGCTGACAGTGTCCCCATTAGGGGAAGGGTAAGCAGTAATCCTAGTGTTATCAGAGGTTTTTACTAACTTGCATAAAGGGTTAATTTTTTGTGGGCACTCAGTTTGTTATGTGAATTTGGGACAAACGTTTTTGTGTCTGGGAGTAAAGTTTTCTGTTTTATGGGACATTTGCTTGAGGGTTCTTTGGGGTTGTTTATAACCCACATGACTTTCAGGCAGGGTTTGTTAGTTTTGTGTAGGCCCCAGCAACATCGAGTGAGGTGGGTGGGGCCTGCATTTTCAAGCAGCAAGCAACTTCTCTTGAGGTCCTGAGAGTCTTCTGAGGGACTAATTGAAGCTTTAAACCCCATATTATCGCTTCCTAAGGGCAGGTAGGGCCACAACAGAGCTATGGCAAGGTGCTAATAGGGGTTTTTAACCGGTTTAGACACTTATCAATCCGGTTTTTTCATTTGGGGTTTATTGCTTATTAACTTGTGGTGCAATCCTTCGTAAGCTTAGTTGGGTACACTGTTAAAATTTCAGAAAAAATGAAGCAATTTTAACCTATTTGGCATTTTGTGTATGCCTTTTTTTCTCTTAAAGGCACAGTACCGTTTTTGCAACTTGTGTTTTTTTTAATTAAATAAAGTGTTTTCCAAGCTTGCTTGCTTTATTACTAGTCTGTTAAACATGTCTGACACTGAGGAAACTCATTGTTCAATTTGTTTAGAAGCCATTGTGGAACCCCCTCTTAAAATGTGTCCAACTTGTACTGATAAGTCTATAAAACAGCATATTTTGACTTATAAAAGTTTGGCATTAGACCATTCTCAGACAGAAGGAAATCAGGTTTTGCCATCTAGTTCTCCCCAAGTGTCACAACTAGTAACGCCCGCACAAGCGACGCCAAGTACTTCTAGTGCTTCTAATTCTTTCACCTTGCAAGATATGGCTTCAGTTATGAATACTACCCTCCCAGAGGTTTTATCTAAGCTGCCTGGGTTGCAAGAGAAGCGCAGTAGCTCTGGGTTAAGAACAAATGCTGAGCCTTCTGACGCTTTAGTAGCCGTGTCCGATATTCCCTCACAATGTTCTGAAGTAGGGATGAGGGATTTGCTGTCTGAGGGAGAGATTTCTGATTCAGGAAAGATGTTCTCTCAGACAGATTCAGATATGACGGCATTTAAATTTAAGCTAGAGAACCTCTGCTTATTGCTCAGGGAGGTTTTAGGTACTCTGGATGATTGTGACCCTATTGTAGTTCCAGAGAAATTGTGTAAAATGGAAAAATATTTAGAGGTTCCTGTTTACACTGATGTGTTTCCGGTCCCTAAGAGGATTTCGGACATTGTTACTAAGGAGTGGGATAAACCAGGTATTCCGTTCTCTCCCCCTCCTGTTTTTAAGAAAATGTTTCCCATTTCTGACACCATAAAGGACTCATGGCAGACGGTCCCTAAGGTGGAGGGAGCTATTTCTACCCTGGCTAAGCGTACAACTATTCCTATTGAAGACAGTTGTGCTTTCATTGATCCTATGGATAAAAAATTAGAGGGTCTCCTAAAGAAAATTTTTGTTCATCAAGGTTTTCTTCTTCAACCTATAGCATGCATTGTTCCTGTAACCACTGCAGCTGCCTTTTGGTTTGAGGCGCTTGAAGAGGCTCTTCAGATGGAGACCCCACTAGATGATATTTTGGACAGAATTAAGGCTCTTAAGTTGGCTAATTCTTTTATTACTGATGCCGCTTTTCATCTTGCTAAATTATCGGCTAAGAATTCAGGATTTGCCATTTTAGCGCATAGAGCGTTATGGCTTAAGTCTTGGTCAGCTGATGTGTCATCTAAATCTAAGCTTTTGTCCATCCCTTTCAAAGGTAAGACCCTATTCAGGCCTGCATTGAAAGAGATCATTTCAGACATTACTGGAGGGAAGGGTCATACCCTCCCTCAGGATAAGTCAAATAAGACAAGGACCAAACAAAATAATTTTCGTTCCTTTCGAAACTTCAAGAGTGGTCCCTCTACCTCTACCCCTGCTGCAAAGCAAGAGGGGAACTTTGCTCAATCCAAGCCAACCTGGAGACCTAATCAGGCTTGAAACAAGGGTAAACAGGCCAAAAAGCCTGCTGCTGCCAGTCAGCATGAGGGGGTCGCCCCCGATCCGGGACCGGATCTAGTAGGGGGCAGACTCTCTCTTTACTCAGGCCTGGGCAAGAGACGTTCAGGATTCCTGGGCAGTAGATATTGTAACCCAGGGATTCCTTCTAGATTTCAAAGATTCCCCTCCAAGGGGGAGGTTCCATCTTTCTCAATTGTCTGTAAACCCGACAAAAAGAGAGGCGTTCTTATGCTGTGTAGAAGACCTTTTTACCATGGGAGTAATCTGCCCAGTTCCAAAAGCAGAACAGGGGCAGGGGTTATACTCCAATCTGTTTATAGTTCCCAAAAAGGAGGGAACCTTCAGACCAATTCTGGATCTCAAGATCCTAAACCAATTCCTAAGAGTTCCATCTTTCAAGATGGAGACCATTCGGACTATCTTACCATTGATCCAGGAGGGTCAATATATGACCACCATGGACTTAAAGGATGCGTATCTGCACATTCCTATCCACAAAGATCATCACCAGTTCCTCAGGTTCGCCTTTCTGGACAAGCATTATCAGTTTGTGGCTTTTCCTTTCGGGTTGGCCATGGCGCCGCAAATCTTCTCGAAGGTGCTATGGTCCCTTCTGGCAGTTCTAAGGCCATGGGGCATAGCAGTGGCGCCTTATCTAGATGACATTCTAATTCAAACGTCGTCCTTCCAACTAGCCAAGTCTCACACGGACTTAGTGTTGGCCTTTCTAAGGTCTCACGGGTGGAAAGTGAACGTAAAAAAGAGTTCTCTTTCCCCCCTCACAAGAGTTTCATTTCTAGGGACTCTGATAGACTCGGTGGACATGAAAATATTTCTGACAGATTTTGTCCACCTGCCGAGCTCTTCATTCCATTCCTCGGCCGTCAGTGGCTCAGTGTATGGAGGTAATCGGACTAATGGTAGCGGCAATGGACATAGTTCCGTTTTCTCGTTTGCATCTCAGACCACTGCAACTATGCATGCTCAATCAGTGGAATGGGGATTATGGGGATTTATCTCTTCAGATAAATCTGGATCAAGAGACTCTCTTCTTTGGTGGTTGTCACAGGATCATCTGTCCCAGGGAATGTGTTTCCGCAGGCCAGAATGGGTTATAGTGACGACAGACGCCAGTCTTCTGGGCTGGGATGCAGTCAGGAATTCCCTGAAAGCTCAGGGTTTGTGGACTCGGGAGGCGGCTCTCCTACCGATAAATATTCTGGAATTAAGAGCGATATTCAATGCTCTCCAGGCATGGCCTCAGCTGGCTTTGGCCAGATTCATCAGGTTTCAGTCGGACAACATCATGACTGTGGCTTATATCAATCATAAGGGCGGAACAAAGAGTTCCTTAGCGATGATAGAGGTCTTAAGGATAATCCAATGGGCAGAGGCTCACTCTTGCCATCTGTCAGTGATCTATATCACAGGTGTAGAGAACTGGGAAGCAGATTTTCTAAGTCATCAGACTTTTCATCCGGGGGAGTGGGAACTCCATCCGGAGGTGTTTGCTCAGCTGGTTCGGCTATGGGGCACACCAGAGTTGGATCTGATGGCGTCTCGTCAGAACGCCAAACTTCCTCGTTACGGCTCCAGGTCAAGGTATCGTCAGGCTGTACTGATAGATGCTCTAGCAGTACCCTGGTAGTTCAACCTGGCTTATGTGTTTCCACCTTTCCCTCTCCTTCCATGTCTGATTTCCAGAATCAAACAGGAGAGAGCATCTGTGATTTTGATAGCGCCTGCGTGGCCACGCAGGACTTGGTATGAAGACCTGGTGGACATATCATCCCTTCCACCATGGTCTCTGCCATTGAGACAGGACCTTCTGATTCAAGGTCCATTCAAGCATCCAAATCTAATTTCTCTGCAACTGACTGCTTGGAGATTGAACGCTTGATTCTATCAAAGCGGGGTTTCTCTGAGTCAGTCATTAATACCTTGATTCAGGCTCGAAAGCCTGTTACCAGGAAAATTTATCATAAGATATGGCGTAAATATCTTTTTTGGTGCGAATCCAAAGGCTTCTCCTGGAGTAAAATCAGGATTCCTAGGATTTTGTCTTTTCTCCAAGAGGGATTGGAGAAAGGATTATCAGCTAGTTCCCTAAAGGGACAGATATCTGCTCTCTCTATTTTGTTGCACAAGCGTCTGGCAGATGTTCCAGACGTTCAAGCTTTTTGTCAGGCTTTAGTTAGAATTAAGCCTGTGTTTAAACCTATTGCTCTGCCATGGAGTCTAAATTTAGTTCTTAGAGTTCTTCAGGGGGTTCCGTTTGAACCCATGCATTCCATAGATATTAAGCTTTTATCTTGGAAAGTTTTGTTCCTAGTTGCTATCTCTTCAGCTCGAAGAGTTTCTGAACTATCTGCATTACAATGTGACTCTCCTTATCTTGTGTTCCATGCTGATAAGGTGGTTTTGCGTACCAAGCCTGGGTTCCTACCTAAGGTTGTTACCAACAGGAAATTGTTGTTCCTTCTCTGTGTCCTAATCCTTCTTGTAAGAAGGAACGTCTGTTGCACAACTTGGACGTGGTTCGTGCTTTGAAATTTTTTTTTTTTTTTTTTTTTTTTTTATAAATTTTTATTGAGGAAGTTCAATATAAACATGGTACGGTGTAAACAGGATACAGTTGAAGCAGCTCTAGTGAGTCTGTACAAATCTTCAAGACATAAAAGTGTATAAAATATAGGTGTACACACCGACTGTCTAAACAAAACATAAATGCAGATAAGGATAAACACATCTTTGATGCCACAACCTATACCTAGATCAATAGTAAATCCTCCCTGCACTCATAAACTATATCTTCCTCATGTTTTACATAGGAAGGGGAATATTATGGGCCGCTTTTTAATAACTAACTTCTAGCAGAGAATAGGGAAAAGCTATGGAATCTGCGTTCCTTAGATTACAGTAGTAATCAGGGCCCAAGGGAAAACCCTTTGGGGGGGGAATATGGAGCCAGTCGATATACGTAGTAGAATTAGTCAGATATAACCTTCTCGTACCTCATATATGGCGTGTGTTTTCAATATCTTACTAGTAATAGCTAGGGAGTTATAACTAGACCCTCTCATTGGTGTAATACAGAACATCCAGGGCACAGTACATATTATATGAGCACAGTTTCGCTCTCATATGAGTCTAGATTGGGGACAAGCACTCAGACAGCTCAGAATACTCTAAAACCAGGGTGTACCCCATTCAGGCAAAAAGTGAAAATTAATAGATATTACAAAAAACAGAGATTGTCATGCAACTATTATACATATAGGATTGAAGATTACAATAATCCCAGGGTAGGCCGCCTCGGCCGCAAACAGCCCACCCCTCCGTATGCATAATACATGTACAGTCCATGCATATTTTGAAATGACATTAGGTTGTTCTATGTGGGTTAAGGTACATATATGCTGCACATCAAAATGAACAGTTAAACTTCTCCACATAATATATGAGCGTTAAATGTAAAAAACAGTAGCACTTACATCTGCAACCCCTGAATAAAAAAGTAGGTAGATACAAGTTATAGAGACCCCCTATATTTGTGTGGATATCTTGGACATCCTAGCCCTAAATAGCACATCAGAGCACACAAGATTATATAGCCTTATTAAAGAACAATTGCACTATGTAGCCGCATATCATATGGAAAAGAGTAACTAATCCGGTATAGTCCCATAGGAATTTCGATAAATTTAAACAAAAACTAATTCTTCAGTCACATGCCTATGTAAGTATCAGAGTGAACGTACATATCTAACTATATAGCTTCATGGATGCCAGTCTTCAGTGTATCACGTGTGCAGGTCTAAAACAGGGTTAAAAGTAGCTTTCAGCTGGGATTGGCCTTGTAACTATACGTAAAACAAAACAAAAATATGTCCCCCATAGAACGGTATGTGTATAAATAGAGTCCAATCCAACTAGTAACAAGGGAATAAACATAGCAATAAAATCAGCATCCAGGAAAATATAAACAAACTACATAGATATAATAGCTGACATACTAATAAATTTATCCTGCTTCATAATAGTTAAGGTTTAACTGTATACTACCATTTCTAACATGTGGCAGCTAATTTAGCATACATACTGTATATGTAGATTAAAGTTTTTACCAATGTCTTAGAGGATATAGGCTGTGGCTACATGGCAGTGATACCTATACCATTCCTAAAATAGTGTATTTGTCTAATATAGTCTCCAGACCTGTTAACAAGTTAGACTGTTAGCGTTATTAAAATTGCTGCCATCAGACATGTGAATGCGTGTTGTCAAGAGAATGGGATCATCTCACTGGGCTGTATCTTGAGGTACCTGTGTCAGAAAGGGGGATCATAATATTAAATGTTTAGCCGATTCCAGCTTTATAAAGTACAAAGGTGACGCTCATGCGGCGCGATGTAGTGGGACTTGTTGCTGCAATGGCCAAGGTGGTATGGGAGTGGAAATCAGTGTTCCCATAGATGTGCCATGCGACTCCTGTATAGTAAGCAAGCCGCCCCCACGACTCATGTTTACTCCTGGGACGAGCAGAGGAGATCAGCTTTGTAGTTAGCCAACAAGCATAATTAGCATCCAGATTGTTCCCTCCTTCCTCGTCTAAGATTTTATCAGTAAAGCTGTGCGGCACCTCTTCGCCATTGTAGGCTGGGCTGGCCGCTTGCTGGTGGAAGCCAAAATGGTCGCTCAACTTCCGTTCAGTGATAGCAATCGTAGAGTCATCATGCTGTGTAGTAGGGACGTCGAGTCCACATCGGGAATCTGTAAATATGCCGGCCACATTGTCTATCAGTGTGTCTGCACATATGTCGTGCAAAACCTTTGTTAAGCTGTAGACCTGCTCCTTGAGAAGTTCTGTTATCGCGGATTCCCATGCTTCCAAGGCCCCTAGCATGGTTATGTTTCCGGCGAGATCTCAAATCTAAGAGAGTCTGTTCGATCTCCCAAGTCTCACAGAACACACTTAAGTACAACAGAGGTCCACTTTTAGCATAAATTGGGTATTTCCAAACATATAAACCCACTTTTTATCAAACTAGAGCCGGGAGCTCTTCAGATATGCGTCTTGCCGTGTAAGCAGCTGGCTCCGCCCCCCGTGCTTTGAAATTTTATTTGCAGGCAACCAAAGATTTTCGTCAAACATCTTCTTTGTTGTCTATTCTGGAAAGCGTAGGGGTCAAAAGGCTACGGCGACTTCTCTTTCCTTTTGGCTGAAAAGCATCATCCGTTTGGCTTATGAGACTGATGGACAGCAGCCTCCTGAAAGGATTACAGCTCATTCTACTAGAGCGGTAGCTTCCACATGGGCTTTGAAAAATTATGCTTCTGTTGAACAGATTTGTAAGGCTGCGACTTGGTGTTCGCTTCATACATAGATATTGACGGCAGATAAGAGCCATAGGCCCAGCAAGTCTGCCCGACCTTACCTAACAGTATAAACTTATCTAGTTCGTAGGATAGCCCTATGCTTGTCCCATGCATTTTTAAAGTCCCCCACAGTGTTTGTTGCTACTACCTCTTGAGGAAGTTTATTCCATAAATCAATCACTCTTTCTGTAAAGAAGTGCTTCCTCAAATTACTTCTGAATCTACTACCCTTTAGCTTGAGCTCATGACCCCTTGTTCTTGAATTTTCCATTTTATGTAAAATACCCACAGCCTCAGTTTTACTAAACCCTTTAATGTACTTGAAAGTTGCTATCATATCACCTCTTTCCCTTCTCTCCTCTAAGCTATACATATTTAGGTCATTGAGCCTATCCTGGTAAGTTTTATTTTTTAGACCATGTACCATTTTGGTAGCCCTCCTTTGCACAGATTCAAGTTTGTTAATATCCTTCTGAAGATATGGTCTCCAGAACTGCACACAATACTCAAGATGAGGCCTAACTAATGATCTATAAAGTGGCATAAGAACCTTACTATTTCTGCTGCAAATACCTCTACCAATACATCCAAGCATTCTGCTAGCCTTACTCGCTGCATTACTACATTGTTTACTAAGTTTTAAATCATCTGAAATAATAATTCCCAAGTCCTGTTCCTCGTCTGTAACAGTCAGTAAAGTGTCATTGAGTCTGTAATTAACATTTGGATTTTTCTTCCCTAAATGCATTATTTTACACTTTGCTGTGTTAAACTTTAGACCCCAGTCATTTGTCCAATCCTCAATTGTTGTATATCACTTCTCATTTTGTCTACCCCCCCTGGAACATCCACTCTGTTGCAAATTTTTGTATCATCTGCAAAGAGACATACTTTCCCCTGTAGCCCTTTGCTGATATCGCAGATAAATATGTTAAACAAAACAGGCCCCAGAACTGACCCCTGAGGAACACCACTAGTAACAGCCCCCTCTGCTGAATGAACTCCATTTACTAAGACACTTTGTTTTCTGTCCTTAAGCCAGCATTCCACCCAGTTCACAATTTTTGAATCTAGACCAAGGAGATATAGTTTGTGAATAAGTTTATTGTGTGGGACGGTGTCAAATGCTTTGCTGAAATCTAGATATGCTACATCAACTGCTTCACCCTTGTCTAATACTTTTGTTACATAATCAAAGAAGTCAATTAGATTAGTCTGACATGATCTCCCTGAAGTAAAACCATGCTGATTTTGGTCCTCTAAATTGTTTGTCATAATTCTTTCTTTTAAGAGGCTTTCCATTAATTTCCCTACTACTGAAGTTAAACTAACTGGTCTGTAGTTGCCAGATTCTTCTCTACTGCCCTTTTTATGAAGGGGTATTACATTTGCTATTCTCCAATCATCTGGGACAGCTCCTGTTAATAGTGACTGATTAAACAGATCAGTAATGGACAGTTAGCACTGATCGAAGTTCTTTTAAAACCCTTGGATGAATATTATCAGGACCCACTGCCTTTGTAACATTTATTTTTGATAATGCTAACAAAACCTCATCCTCTGTAAAAAGATTACTGTTAAGCTTGTTTCAATTTTGCGTTGCATCACTTAATGTAGACATTGTATCTTCACAATCTTTAGTGAAAACAGAACAGAAGTAATCATTGAGACAGTCTGCAATCTGCTTATCTCCTTCTATTATTCTACCATCAACTGATTTCAATTTTACTATTCCTACCTTATTTTTTCTTCTTTCACTGATATATCTAAAGAATGTTTTGTCCCCATGTTTTACTGACTGTGCTATCTTCTCTTCTGCATGAGCTTTAACCTTCCTAATTAACTGCTTAGTCTTTTTTTGTTGGAGTCTCCATATTTTCATATCATCATCTGCTTGTGTGTGTCTATAATTTTTATAAGCTATCTTTTTTGTCTTTACAGCATGTGCTACTTCTTTGGAAAACCAAATTGGTTTCCGCTTTCTTTTCAAAATTTTATAAATTTGATATTTTTGCTTCTTCGGAGGCTATTTTTGAGAGAGAGGTTTTGCAAGCAGTGGTGCCTTCCATTTAGGTTCCTGTCTTGTCCCTCCCTTCATCCGTGTCCTAAAGCTTTGGTATTGGTATCCCACAAGTTAGGATGAATCCGTGGACTCGGTACATCATGCAAAAGAAAACAAAATTTATGCTTACCTGATAAATTTCTTTCTTTTGCGATGTCAAGACAGATAGTATTTTTTTTATGTAAACTTCAGTCACCTCTGCACTTTATAGTTTCTCCTTTTCTTCCTTGGCCTTCGGTCGAATGATTGGGGGGTGGAGTTAAGGGGGGAGCTATATAGACAGCTCTGCCGTGGTGCTCTCTTTGCTACTTCCTGTCAGGAAGGACAATATCCCACAAGTTAGGATGAATCCGTGGACTTGGTACATTGCAAAAGAAAGAAATTTATCAGGTAAGCATAAATTTTGTTTTTAAATTATTGTAAGCTCTGAATTTACATGAACAACAATGTAAATATAGAGTTTTTATTATTGGCTTGTGCAAGTTCGACTGGGGTACATACAATTATTTTTTTTATTTTTTTATAAAACATTGGATGAAGTTTAGTAACTTTTCTTAGGATCTGCAGGACTTGTCCCTTACAGATAAATTGGAGAGTAATCTTGCTTTTTGATGGATTATTCACTCTGGATGATAGTAAGGATCTCTAGAGAAGGTATAAGTCCACTGAGTTTGTAAACCAGATCCTACTCTGTTGTTGATTCACAGCCCTCTGGGTTTCAACAATGGTCAAGTTGTGCATAGAGACCCCATAATGGCTAGACAAGTATTGTGTTTAATAAAGGTTTCAATTAACCTCAGCACCCATATCTCAATTGTAAATTTGATATTTGCCTCATTATTTCATCTTCACTGTTTATTTGTACCGTTTTTACGCTTATATTTAACTCTCAGCACTCATTTGTGTGTGACTGTATATTTCGTGCACATAATTAATTTGCAGTATTTTGTGATGGGAGTTTTTGGCTGCTTATGCATGTGTCTCCAATCTGATGTATACATTTAGCGTACTGGCAGTTGAGGAGGCGGAGCTTAATACTCTTCATGGTTATCACACGGCGGCTTTGTTGCTTTGTTTTTTACTCTTAAACTATCAGTTAACACATGTTGTTCCTCTCTACCAGTTTCTAGCTCTCCTTCTACTCCCAGAGTGCTCCCTTTTTTCCACAAGACAGATCGATGAATTTGTATGTAGAATATATGCAGAACAGAAGGATAGAGCGAGGAGGATGGATTCAATGCCGTTTTGTAAATATCTATATTTCAAAATGTTTCTTATTGTATTTGAAATGAGATGTTCCACAAAGTTATATGTTTTAGAGGAATAGGGCAAGTAGCCAAGTGATGTGATGTGGTCTTCATGTGTTTGCTGTAGGTGCCATATTGTTTCCAAGGAGATATGTTCTGGTAATGCCTTTCCTGAAGTTATTCAAATGAATAGGTGATACTTTTTTTTGTTTGTTTGTTTGTTTTTGGAATAGGTTTTCCTTGACTAGGCCTAATTTGTGGCTTTTCTGCACTATATTTCCTTATCATCACATGACAACTTGACTAATAGGGCATTGATTTGGAAGAACTGTTTCTCTCACATTCTATTCCGTTAAATAATATAGATAAGGAATTAAACAATTCCTTATCTATATTATTTAATCCGGAAGATAGTGCTTTGCCCAGGTGTCATTAGGCACACAATTATTAGCAATTATGGGAGATGGAGCTGGTAGTGTAGTATCTGCTAATAGTTTAGTATTTATTAATATAAAGCTTAGAATTTAAATAATCCTTAGGTCACCCACTTTAGTGGTTGAAATGCATTAATATTTTAGATTTTGTGTATGTGTGTTGGAACTGGGAATAGGTGAGTATGAAGCTGGATGAGAATGTGCAGTTTATGGAACCATTGCATTGCAGAAGTCGTTAAAAAATTCTTATTGTGCTACAAGACAGTTTAAATCTTTCTTTTTTATTTTATTTGTGCAGGAGCAGGTGTATTTAAATATCTAGTGTTTGTTAAAGAGACAAAACCCTTCCCTTTTCAATTTGGTACTATTCTTTCACAATTTTTTGTTAAATTAAGAATCCTTTTCCATCCTTACAATGTATGCCAATTTTAGTTGTCCTGAAGACCTGGAGGGCTACATAGATAGGACACATAGCACATAGTGATGCCGATGACATCACTGAGGACATTGCCTGCTATGACACACATCGCTGTGTATTGTCTGCAAATGCATCAGCACACAGATGTATCTCTTACATGAACGTGTAGCATAGGCTGAATTGCACAAGCTAAAAGGAATGACATCATCATTTGCGTGCAAACATTATTGTGCTGGTTTGTTTATAGCTATTACTGCTAATTTGCATGCTTGGCACAATAATATAAATGGTGCAAGTGCACCAGAGCTCACCAACCCTAATTATACATTTTACAATGTCATTTTTATAATGCTGCAGATTGGTGGAATGAGCAATGAGGAGACTTACATTTTCTGAAGAGAAGTCCTTGCCATGGTCAGGAACGTCTGGTAAAAATGCTATGGTGTTGAATATATACTTAAAGGGACAGTCTACTCCATAATTGTTATGGTTTAAAAAGATAGATAATCACTTTATTACCAATTCCCCAGTCTTGCACAGCCACCATGGTTATAATAATATACTTTTAACTTCTGTGATTACCTTGTATCTAAGCCTCTTTTGACAGCCCCTGATCACATGGCTTTTTATTTATTATTAGCATTTTAGCCAATTAGTGCTGTGTTGTGCACAACCCACGGGCGTGAGCACAATACTATATATATGGCTCACATGGATTAGCAGTCTCTTGTAGTGAAAAGCTAATAAAAAACATGTGATTAGAGGCTGTCTGCAGTGGCTTAGAAACAGCAGAAATTTAGAGGTTTAAATGTTATAAAGTATATTAATATAGCAATGGTGGTTGTGCAAAGCTGGGGAATGGGTAGTGAAGGCGTTGTCTATCTTTTTAAACAATAACAATTTTGGTGTTGACTGTCCCTTCAATAAAAATGTAAAAATATATATATTTTATTAGGCTACATTTGCTAAATACATAATACGTTGATGGCATGATCTGTATTCCTAATATTTCACGTTCCCTTAATAGATGAACAGAACCAAAAAACAAACAAAAAAACAGAGAAGACACATTTATATAATAGTTATTCAATCCTGTGTGCTCTTGTCATTTAATGAATTAATTTATACAGTAAGATTATTTAAAAATATATAATTTATTTTAGACTAACATAAAAATTTGACCATTCTCTCTTTAAAGGGCCACTAAACCCAAAATCTTTCTTTCATGATTCAGATAGAACATACAAATTTAAACAACATTACAATTTACTTCTATATTTTTTTTTTTGGCTTCCTTTTTTAGATATCCTTATTTGAAGAAAAAGCAATGCACATGGGTGAGCCAATCACATGAGGCTTCTATGTGCAGCAACCAATCAGCAGCTACTGAGCATATCTAGATATGCTTTTCAGCAATGAATATCAAGAGAATAAAACAAATTAGATAATAGAAGTAAATTAGAAAGATGTTTAAAAATGCATTCTCTTTCTAAATCATGAAAGAAAAAATGTGGGTATCATGGCCCCTTTAACCCCTTAATGACCGAGGACGTGCAGGGTACGTCCTCAAAAAAAAGGCAGTTAACGCCTGAGGACGTACCCTGCACGTCCTCGGTGTGGAAAGCAGCTGGAAGCGATCCTGCTCGCTTCCAGCTGCTTTCCGGTTATTGCAGTGATGCCTCGATATCGAGGCATCCTGCAATAACCATTTTTAGCCATCCCGGTGCAGAGAGAGCCACTCTGTGGCCCTCTCTGCACCGGACATTAACGGCTATGTTCGTTGGTGGGTGGGAGCCGGTGTGGGAGGTGGGTGGCGGCCATCGATGGCCTTTGTGATGCGGAGGGGGGCGGGATCGGGGGCGGGGGACGACCGGGGGGACGCGCACGGGACGCGCGCACGTGCACGGGGAGGCCGGGCGGGCGCGTGCACGGGGAGGGAGCGGGTGGGAACCACTACGCTACAGAAAGTTTTTTCTTATAAGTGGGGATCAAAGGGGTTTATGTATTTATTTGTTGATCGGTTTGGCTGGGGGGATATTGGACTGTGGGGGGGAAGCTACACTACAGAAACAAATAAAAAAAATAATAAAAAAAAACATTTTTATTTGCAAACTGGGTACTGGCAGACAGCTGCCAGTACCCAAGATGGCCCCAATAAGGCAGAGGGGGAGGGTTAGGGAGCTATTTTGGGGGGATCAGGGAGGTTGGGGGCTAAGGGGGGGACCCTACATAGCAGCATATGTAAATATGCTAAAAAAATATATATATATTTTTTTTAATACCTTTTATTTTAGTACTGGCAGACTTTCTGCCAGTACTTAAGATGGCGGGGACAATGGTGGGGTGGGGGAGGGAAGAGAGCTGTTTGGGAGGGATCAGGGGGTGGATGTGTCAGGTGGGAGTCTGATCTCTACACTAAAGCTAAAATTAACCCTGCAAGCTCCCTACAAACTACCTAATTAACCCCTTCACTGCTGGCCATAATACACATGTGATGCGCAGCAACATTTAGCGGCCTTATAATTACCAAAAAGCAACGCCAAAGCCACATATGTCTGCTATTTCTGAACAAAGGGGATCCCAGAGAAGCATTTAAAACCATGTGTGCCATAATTGCACAAGCTGTTTGTAATAATTTTAGTGAGAAAACCTAAAGTTTGAAAAAGTGAACAATTTTTTTTTATTTGATTGCTTTTGGCGGTGAAATGGTGGCATGAAATATACCAAAATGGCCTAGATCAATACTTGGGGTTGTCTACTACACTACACTAGAGCTAAAATTAACCTAGAAGCTCCCTACATGCTCCCTAATTAACCCATTCACTGCTGGGCATAATACACGTGTGGTGCGCAGTGGCATTTAGCAGCCTTCTAATTACCAAAAAGCAAAGCCAAAGCCATATATGTCTGCTATTTATGAACAAAGGGGATCCCAGAGAAGCATTTACAACCATTTATTCCATAATTTCATGAGTTGTTTGTAAATAATTTCAGTGAGAAACCTAAAGTTTGTGAAAAAATTTGTGAAAAAGTAAAAAAATTTTTTTTATTTGATCGCATTCGGCGGTGAAATGGTGGCATGAAATATACCAAAATGGGCCTAGATCAATACTTTGGGATGTCTTCTAAAAAAAAATATATACATGTCAATGGATATTCAGGGATTCCTGAAAGATATTAGTGTCCCAATGTAAACTAGCGCTAATTTTGAAAAAAAGTGGTTTGGAAATGGCAACGTGCTACTTGTATTTATGGCCCTATAACTTGCAAAAAAAGCAAAGAACATGTAAACATTGGGTATTTCTAAACTCAGGACAAAATTTAGAAACTATTTAGCATGGGTGTTTTTTGGTGGTTGTAGATGTGTAACAGATTTTGGGGGTCAAAGTTAGAAAAAGTGTGTTTTTTTCCATTTTTTCCTCATATTTTATAATATTTTTTATAGTAAATTATAAGATATGATGAAAATAATGGTATATTTTGAAAGTCCATTTAATGGCGAGAAAAACGGTATATAATATGTGTGGGTACAGTAAATGAGTAAGAGGAAAATTACAGCTAAACACAAACACCGCAAAAATGTAAAAATAGCCTTGGTCCCAAACGGACAGAAAATGGAAAAGTGCTGTGGTCATTAAGGGGTTAACCAGCTTATTAAAACTAATTTTTAAAAAAAAAAAAAATTACAAGTTCAGCCTTTGCCTTTGCTGCTCAAGTGAGAGGTTTATTTCGCATTAGTTCTTGCATCAGATCTATAAAGTGTCACACTTATGAATACATTTTTCCTGTCAAAAAGAAGATTGTGGCAGTTCAAATTTGGTAGCTACATCTAAATGCAAAAGTGAGTGTTAGCTCCTAAATATTTAATTATATTAACCTATAAAATGTGCAACACGACATATTGTATAACTTTATCTCTGCACATAATGAAACAGTTTAGAAAATTACAAATCATTATTAGTAACTTTAAGATTTTATTTTTAATGCAATAAGTCGTGTTTTGAAGGTTCGTCAACAGTCATGCTATACCTTTGGTATTACTCCATCATAATCACAATCAAAATGTTATCACTAATGGTGTAAATGATCCAAGTTATATTTTACATTGCTGGTGTTTTTTTAATCATTTTTCAGATGGCTGATAGCTATTAAAATTGTTTCTACTAAAGATAACAGCATGTGCCAGTTTACAAAGCTGATGGGTTTTCGATTTGCTGGTGTTTTATAATCTTTAACGGGCTTAGTACAGCTGTAAGAAATATTCCAGAACAAGAGATCATGATCTGAAGCTAAAAGGGTTCAGTAGTAGGCTCAGTAGTAATCTGCAGAAGCACTTATTCACACAACGGATAGTTGATTCATGGAATTAACTTTCATTAGAGATTGTAAGGAGAAACACCGTGGAGGACTTTATAGGATAGCCTTATGCTTATCCGTGGCATACTTGAACTAAATAAGTTTACACTTTTAGGACATTTTAGGCAGACTTGTTGGGTCAATGGTTCTTATCAGCAATCAAACTCTATAGCCCTGATGATTGAAAGTTCCCCAAGGCTGTGAGATTTAAAAAAAAACAGTCCATCTCGATGTCGAGAAAGCCAGCAAAATATTTAAAAGGGCTGTCAGTACTGTTTAAGGGCTGTATCGCCAAGAGGCATTTTACCGCACATTTCAGTGGGTGGTGATGCTTCTCTAATAATGGTGATATATTCAAAGCAGTATTGCCACCTACATCGAAGGTGTAATGTAAACCCTTTACAGAGTACTGTAGGACAAACAATTTACACGTGCCAACAGAAACCTAACCCATTTTCCAGCGTGACAAATCTAGTGAATGTACAGTGAAACTGAATTTATATATGCATAACTTGAAGTGTTACTACAGGAAATATTTATTTTTATTTTTGCAAAGGCACAACCCATGCTTTAGAAGACAGCCCCCCCCCCCCCCCCCCCCACTACCTACATTTCAGCTTAGTGGCAATGATGGCGGAATTTTGCTGAAGTTGTGATCCCCATTATATTATATGGGAGACACATTGCGACTCATCAACACAACAACCACTTTTTTAGAATATATTGACTGAAATTCTGCGAGCATGGAAAACCCAAACGGGCAAATTTCTCGTCAGCCTGACAATATTTTGTACTTAAACTAAATCAGCAGTAAGTTACTCTTTGACTACCACTTAATTCAGTAGGAGCAAAATAGCAATAAAATTCCCGTATTAAAAAGATGTGCTCCTTAACTCATCCGCCACCTCTGAGGTGGCGGACTGCAATCCTCCCGATCCGATCGGGATGATTGACTCCCTCTGCTAGCGGAGGCAGCATTGCACAAGCATTTCACCAGAAATACTTGTGCATTGTTAAATGCTGACAGCATAAGCTGTTTGTATTTAACGATGTCGGGTGGACATGATTTGCTATATGTATGTGTGTATGTATATATGTGTCTGTGTGTGTATATATATATATATATATATATATATATATATATATATATATATATATATACACTCACCGGCCACTTTAATAGGTATATCTCTTTTAATTGCTTGGTAACACAAATTGCTAATCAGCCAATCACATGGCGGCAACTCAATACATTTAGGCATCTAGACCTAGTGAAGACGACATGCTGAAGTTTAAACTGAGCATCAGAATGGGGAAGAAAGGGGATTTAAGTGACTTTGAATGTGGAATGGTGGTTGGTGCCAGACAGGCTGGTCTGAGTATTTGAAAAACTGCCTTATTGATGTCAGGGGTCAGAGGAGAATAGGCAACTGATTTGAGATGATAGAAAGGCATCAGTAACTCAAATAACCACTTGTTACAACCAAGGTATGCAAAATACCATTTCTGAATGCACAACACGTTGAACCTTGAATCAGTTGGGCTTCAGCAGCAGAAGACCACACAGGGTGCCACTCCTGACAGCTAAGAAGAGTAAACTGAGGCTACAATTCGCACAGGCTCACCAAACTTGGACAATAGAAGATTGGAAACATTTTGACTGGTCTGATGATTCTGGATTTCATCGGTGACATTCAGATGGTAGGGTTAGAATTTGGCATAAACAACATGAAAGCATGGATCCATCCTGCCTTGTATCAACAGTTCAGGCTGGTGGTGGTGGTGTAATGGTGTGGGGTATATTTTCTTGGCACACCTTGGCCCCTTAGTACCAATTGAGCATCATTTAAACTCCACGGCCTACTTGAGTTTTGTTGCTTACCATGTCCATCCCTTTATGATTACATTGTACCCATCTTCTGATGGCTTCTTCCAGCAGGATAATGCACCATGTCACAAATCTCAAATCATCTCAAACTAGTTTCTTGAACATGACAATGAGTTCACTGTACTCCAATGGCTTCCACAGTCACCAGATCTCTATCCAATACAGCACCTTTGGGATGTGGTGGAACAAGATATTTGCATTGTGGATGTGCAGCCGACAAATCTGCAGGACCTGCGTGATGCTATCATGTCAATATGGACCAAAATCTCTGAGAAATGTTTCCAACACCTTGTTGAATCTATGCCATAAAGAATTAAGGCAGTTTTGAAGGCAAAAAGTTGTCCAACCTTGTACTAGCAAGGTGTACTTAATAAAGTGGTCGGTGAGTGTGTGTGTGTGTATGTGTGTGATATATATATATATATATATATATATATATATATATATATATATATATATATATATATATATATATATATATACAGTGGATATAAAAAGTCTATACACCCCTGTTAAAATGGCAGGTTTCTGTGATGTAAAAAAGTAAAAAAAATGAGACAAAGATAAATCATTTCAGAACTTTTTCCACCTTTAATGTGACCTATAAACTATGCAACTCAATTGAAAAACAAACAAATGTTTTAGGTAGAGGGAAGTAAAAAATACAAATCTAAAATAATATGGTTGCATAAGTGTGCAACTAACTAATACTTTGTTGAAGCAACTTTTGATTTTATTACAGCACTCAGTCTTCTTGGGTCTATCAGCATGGCACATCTTGACTTGACAAGATTTGCCCACTCTTCTTTGCAAAAACACTCCAAATCTGTCAGATTGCGAGGGCAACTCCTGTGCACAGCCCTCTTCAGATCACCCCACAGATTTTTCGATTGGATTCAGGTCTGGGTTCTGGCTGGGCCATTCCAAAACTTTAATCTTCTTCTGGTGAAGCCATTCCTTTGTTGATTTGGATGTATGCTTTTAGTCGTTGTCATGCTGAAAGATGAAGTTCCTCTTCATGTTCAGCTTTCTAGCAGAAGCCTGAAGGTTTTGTGCCAATATTGACTGGTATTTCAAACTTTTAATAATTCCCTCTACCTTGAATAAGGCCCCGGTTCCAGCTGAAGAAAAATAGCCCCAAAGCATGATGCTGCCACCACCATGCTTCACTGTGGGTATGATGTTCTTTTGGTGATATGCAGTGTTGTTTTTGCACCAAACATATCTTTTGGAATTATTGCCAAAAAGTTCAACCTTGGTTTCATCAGACCATAACACCTTTTCTCGCATGCTTTTGGGAGACTTCAGATGTGTTTTTGCTCAATTTAGCTGGGCTTGGATGTTTTTCTTTGTTAGAAAAGGCTTCCATCTTGCCGTCTACCCCAAAGCCCAAACATATGAAGAATATGGGAGATTGTTGTCACATGTACTACACAGCCAGTACTTGCCAGATATTCCTGCAGCTCCTTTAATGTTGCTGTAGGCCTCTTGGTAGCCTCCCAGACCAGTTTTCTTCTCGTCTTTTCATCAATTTTGGAGGGACATCCAGTTCTTGGTAATGTCACTGTTGTGCCATATGTTCTCCACTTGATGATGACTGTCTTCACTGTGTTCCATGGTATATCTTATGCCTTGGAAATTCTTTTGTACCTTTCTCCTGACTAATACCTTTTAACAACGAGATCCCTCTGATGCTTTGGAAGCTTTTGTGTAGGACGCGACTAAGAAAATGTCAGGAAAGACCACTAGACAGCTGAACTTTATTCATGGTTAAGCAGAGGCACTTTAAATTATGGTAGGTGTGTGATGACTTATTTAACATGGTTTTTAATGTGATTGCTTAATTCTGAACACAGCTACATCCCCAGTAATAATTATATATTTTTTTTGTTTACTTCCCTCCACCTCAAAGATTTCAGTTTGTTTTTCAATTGAGTTATGTAGTTTATAGGTCACATTAAAGGTGGAAAAGGTCCTAAAATAATTTATGTGTGTGTATTTATGTATGTGTGTGTGTGTGTATGTATGTATGTATGTATGTATGTATGTATATATATATATATATATATATATATATATATATATATGTGTGTATGTGTATTTATGTGTGTGTGTGTGTGTGTATGTATGTATGTATGTATATATATATGTGTGTGTGTATATATATATATATATATATATATATATATATATATATATATATATATATATATATATATATATATATATATATAGTATCCCACAATACACCCCTCACATTTTTGCAAATATTTTATTATATCTTTTCATGTGACAACACTGAAGAAATGGCACTTTGCTACAATGTAAAGTAGTTAGTGTACAGCCTGTATAATAGTGTAGATTTGCTGCCACCTCAAAATACACAGCCATTAATGTCTAAACCGTTGGCAACTAAAGTGCGTACACCCCTAAGTGGAAATGTCCAAATTGGACTCAATTAGCCATTTTCCCTCCCCGGTGTCATGTGACTCGTTAGTGTTACAAGGTCTCAGGTGTGAATGGGGACCAGATGTGTTAAATTTGGTGTTATCGCTCTCACACTCTCTCATACTGGTCACTGGAAGTTCAACATGGCACCTCAAAAAAAGAAAAAAAGAATAGTTGCTCTACATAAAGATGGCCTTCGCTATAAGAAGATTGCCAAGACCCTGAAACTGAGCTGCAGCATGGTGGGCAAGACCATTCAGCGATTTCACAGGACAGGTTCCACTTTAGAAGAGGCCTCGCAATGGTCAACCAAAGAAGTTAAGTGCACGTGTTCAGCGTCATATCCAGAAGTTGTCTTTGGGAAATAGACGTATGAGTGCTGCCAGCATTGCTGCAGAGGTTGAAGGGGTGGGGGGTCAACCTGTCAGTGCTCAGACCATACACCGCACACTGCATCAAATTGGTCTGCATGGCTGATGTCCCAGAAGGAAGCCTCTTCTAAAGATGATGCACAAGAAAGCCAGCAAACAGTTTGCTGAAGACAAGCAGACTAAGAACATGGATTACTGGAACCATGTCCTGTGGTCTGATGAGACAAGACAGGATAAACTTATTTGGTTCAGATGGTGTCAAGCGTGCGTGGCAGCAACCAGGTGAGGAGTACAAAGACAAGTGTGTCTTGCCTACAGTCAAGCATGGTGGTGGGAGTGTCATGGTCTGGGCCTGCATGAGTGCTGCCGGCACTGGGGAGCTACAGTTTATTGAGGGAACCATGAATGCTAACATATACTGTGACATACTGAAGCAGAGCATGATCCCCTGCATTCAGAGACTGGGCCGCAGGGCAGTATTCCAACATAACGATCCCAAATACACCTCCAAGACGACCACTGCCTTGCTAAAGAAGCTGAGGACAAAGGTGATGGACTGGCCAAACATGTCTTCAGACCTAAACCCTATTGAGCATCTGTGGGGCATCCCCAAACCGAAGTCGGGGGAGCGCAAGGTCTCTAACATCCACCAGCTCTGTGATGTCATCATGGAGGAGTGGAAGAGGACTCCAGTGGCAACCTGTGAAGCTCTGGTGAACTCCATACCCAAGAGGGTTAAGGCAGTGCTTGAAAATAATAGTGGCCACACAAAATATTGACACTTTGGGCCCAATTTGGACATTTCCACTTAGGGGTGTACTCACTTTTGTTGCCAACGGTTTAGACATTAATGGCTGTGTGTTGAGTTATTTTGAGGGGACAGCAAATTTACACTGTTATACAGGCTGTACACTCACTACTTTACATTGTAGTAAAGTGTCATTTTTACAGTATCACATGAAAAGATATAATAAAATATTTACAAAAATGCAAGGGGTGTACTCACTTTTGTGTGATACTGTATATAACACAGACATACACACACACACTTTTTTCTTTACAAAATACTGGATTTATTTCAGCAGACTTAATTCATTTTTTTTATTCTGAAATGTATCAAATGAAGGTTAAATATATTATATCTAGGAGAAGCCTATAATAATGTAAAAATAATTTGATATGAAAATGATTTCTTTTTCCATTGGAGACATGTTGATGAATGGGTATCTATGTACAGTAAATTACTGTATTTTGAAGTTTATCCTCTTACTTTCACAGATGGAACTAAGTTCTCCGCCACAACATTGATGGATGTTTTACTAATGAATGATTTTAAACTTGTCATTAACAATACAACATATCATGTCCAGCCTCCTCCTAGAGGTAAGAAACCTGCATTTTATTATAAAGGTAAGAGAGGTGAGGAGAGGTCTAGTGTTTGGATATTTTTACAATATTTTTAAATTCATTTCTATTTTCAAATGTATTGTGTTCTCTTGGTATCCTTTGTTGAAAACGAAAATGTACATTTCATACACTAGTAGGAGCTAGCTGCAAACATTTGTCTCTTGTGATTAGCTGGCTAGATGTGTTCAGTTACCTCTCAGTAGTGCATTGCTGCTCCTTCAGCAAAGGATATCAATAGAATGAAGCAGATTTGATAATAGAAGTAAATTGGAAAGTTGTTTAAAATTGCATGTTCTATCTGAATCCTAAAAAAAGTGGGTTTCATGTCCCTTTAAGTCTTCTTAGCTTACTGGCAGCTTTATTGGTTTAGAGTGACATGACTCACAAGTATAAAAAAAATACTCTACACAGGAGCATCCATTTTAGATGCAAGAAAGTCATTAATTTGTTTTCCTTTAAAGTGAGAATTATTGCAGAAAATGATAAATGTAAAATGTCATAATATTCCTAGCTGGGAAATTATTCATTGTGTTTAAAAATTATTTTATATCTCTCTTTTAAGGTTTGGTGTAAGAAATTATAGCCACAAAAATACATCATTTTCTAATTTATATAGAAGATTTTTTTTAATTTAAAGGGTCTCTGTACTGTAAAATTTCCCTTTAATTTGTTATCATTGACTTGCTATACCAGCTCCACAATATATGACAGTTTATGGGGAATGAAGGATTTTATAAAAACTCTCCTGCATTCTTTTTTGTTATTTTTCTTTTTGTGATAAATATAGATTAATGATAACAAAGCTTGGAGAGCAGCAAAACTGAGAATTCTTTTTTTAAAGGGACAGTCTACACCAGAATTTGTTATTTTTTTAAAAGATAATCCCTTTATTACTCATTCCCCAGTTTTGCATAACCAACACAGTTATATTAATATACTTTTTACCTCTGTGATTACCTTGTATCTAAGCATCTTCTGACAGCCCCCTGATCACATGACTTTTTATTTATTATTTACTAGGTGATAAGCCTTCCCAGAGGGCAGTCTATGTTTAAAAAATGCAAACCCCCAAGCTAATTTTACTAAAAATAAAAAAAATTAAAATTACAGAAAAAAATAAACAAATCTATCCAAAATAAAAAATTTAAACCTAAACTAATACCCCCTATAAAAATAAAAAATAGCCCCCAAAATAAAAATGCCCCCTAGTCTAATACTAAACTACCAATAGCCCTTAAAAGGGAGTTTGTAGGGCATTGCCCTAAGTTAAACAGCTCTTTTTCTTAAAAAAATTACCAATTACCCCTAACGGTAAAACCCCCCCACCCAACCAACCCCCCCCAAAATAAAAAAATCTAAACTACCCATTGCCCCTAAAGGGGCATTTGTATAGCATTGCCCTTAAAAGAGCATTCCGTTCTTTTACTGCCCTTAAAATGGCAAACAGCTCTTTTACAGCCCATTAAATCCCTAATCATAAAATAATAATAATAAGCCTAAAACTAAGCCCCAAATAGTTACTCGCCGTTCCTGAAGTCCGGCGGATAAGGTCTTCTTCCAAGCGGCTCCATTTTCTGTCTTCATCCTGTTTGAAGGTGGCGTGGAGAGGAGGTGCAGAGCCGTCTTCCCCGATGCGCGGATCCAGAGTGGCGGTCCTCAGCAGCAGTCCTCAGCAGGAGGTCTTCAGCCGCGGCGAACCTCAGCGGCGTGGAGGCTCCTTTTCATCCGATCTCCGGCGTACACTGAATATTGAATGCAAGGTACCACAATAAATTTGGGGTACCTTGCATTCAATTTGGCTAAAATTTTTAAATCAGCCAATAGGATTAGAGCTACTGAAATCCTATTGGCTGTTCAAATCAGCCAATAAGATTTCTGTAGCTCTTATCCTATTGGCTGTGTGGGTTTTTTTGTGGGTTTTTTTGTGGTCTTATCCTATTGGCTGTGTGGGTTTTTTTGTGGTTTAGGGGTTAATTGGTTAATTAGGTTTTTTGCCATGTGGGGGTTTGTCGGTTTAGGGGTTAAAAGGTTTATTAGGTTTATTGTCATGTGGAGATTTGTCGGTTTAGGGGTTAAAAAGGTTTATTAGGTTTATTGCCATGTGGGGGTTTGTAAGTTTAGGGGTTAATAGGTTTATTAGTTTTATTGCCATGTGGGGGTTTGGCGGTTTATGGGGTTAATAGGTTAATTAGGTTTATTGCAATGTAGGTGGTTGGCAGTTTAGGGGTTAATATTTTAATTATGATATTTGCGGATTAGGGGTTAATTACATTATTATTTTGCGGTTTGGGTGTTAATACTTTGTGCGGGAGGTTAGTTTTTTTTTGTTATACTTTGTGCGGGCAGTTAGGTTTTTTTCTTATTTCTTGCGGGTGGTTATGTGTTTTTTAGTTATTTCATGCGGGCTGTTGCGTGTTTTATTTTAAGCCTTTGTTTGCCTACGCGCATCCATTATTTTACCACCCTGCCATTTTCGTAATCCACCTGGATGCAGGTTCGCGAGGATGCGTGCGCAACTCTTGACAGCGACGGACGTGTTACAAGCGCTATTATAGTATAGATTGACTTTCATTTTAGCCAATTAGTGCTGTGTTGTGCTGACTTTTAACTCAATGGGCATGAGCACTATGTTTATCTAAATGGCCAACATGAACTAGCAGTCTCCTGTTTTGAAAAGCAAATAAAAAAGCATGTGATAAGAGGATGTCTGTAGTGGCTTTGAAACAAGCAGAAATTTAGAGGTTTAAATGTTATAAAGTATATTACTGTAATAATGTTGGTTGTGCAAAGCTGAGGAAGGGGTAGTAAAGACATTATCTATCATTTTAAACAATAACAATTTTAGTGTTGACTGTCCCTTTAACATTTTAAATCTGTTCATGCATTTTCAAACAGCTGTTCTGTAATAAAAGAATACAATGTAATTTGAATTCTGTATGTGTACATTTTTATAATTCTTGTTTATTTCTATTCATCCCTGTCTCCTTCAGTTAAAGCCAGCCCAGAGAAAGCTAGTGAAATGGATGAAATTAAATCCCTGATTCACAGTCTCTACGCAGCCTTGCACTTGGAAGAACATCAGCTGAAGAAGGAGCAGGAATTGCTGCAAAGGCTTGACACACTGAAAGAACAGCTGCAACCACTAGAGCAGGTCAGGAAACTATTTCAGTAGTGATTAGTGGTATTTACAAATTCATTTCACCTATCCACTATTTGTTCCCAGCTATAAGTGGAATATTCAAAGCAAATTACAGAAGATCTGTAGAAAGCAAGTTCTCATTTTTCTTAGACCAAGATTTTTATATAGTTTGGAAATATATAATAATATTAAATTGGAACACCTTGGATAGCTAAAAGTTGGTGTAACCCAGGGGGCATCAATCATGTAAATAAAAAATCAAAATAAAAGAAGTTTATGGAAAAGGGAGGAAAAGACCGAAAGAAGAGGTATAAGGGCATCCTTATACCTCTTCTTTCGGTATTTTTCTCCTTTTTCTATAAACTTCTTTTCTTTTGATATATACCGGTGTGTATGTATATGTATATCTATATATAAAAACAATCCAAGATGTGAATCCACCCTCCTGGGGTCAACCACCCGGTTCCTCTGTGTACATACAGCAAGCTTCAACAAAGTCAGAGGCAAACCAGGTTTTCTTCAAAGCAATCAGTCAAATTTATTGACGTTTCGGGGAACAAAACGTCCCTTCTTCAGAACACAAATAACACACACAAACCGTGCTTAAATAGAGTGAAACACAAACAGGTACCTCCTTCCTGTCAAAAAAGGCACCAAACTGACATTTCCGGTTTAGGTTAATGTGACCCTGGAAGTTTACAACATCCACTTCCGGGTTATAATAATCTTTATACGTACAACAATTGTGAACAAAAAGGGGATCACTAGTGTCTCCAGTGGCCCCGTGTATTAAAAAAAACTCACCATTAATAAACCTAGTTCTACATTGTATGTTAAAGCACAATTTACAATGTACCTTGTTCCATATATTTCTTATATGACGCATAGTGTGTGCAGTGCTTCACTATACGTGTTTACTTATACTTATGCCGGAAGTTGCGTCACATCCGGTTGCTTCCGTGACAAATATTTACAATATCACACGTGCAATATGTTGTCGATGTTTACATGACAAGTAAGCCGAAACCATAGCAATGTCAGACGACAAATAGAACAGGCAGTAAGAATTTACCAACAAACATTTCGTGGTCAACCATTTTAACATGTCAAAAAAATGGACAATACAACAGTAAGTTAATGCTCAGAGGATCGGCAGTAGGGTTACATCTCTTAATCCACGTATATAATTCTTCTTACAAGAGGGGGTTTAGTGCATGTCTATATACTGTATATATACATCATTCTTTGTTACAGATAGTAATCAATATGTCACATTAACACCCATCATTATAGCAATTTTATTGGTAATGGTGCATACCTTGTAATACCATTTCACTGTCGTGTTAGAGTCACCTATAAGGGTGAGGGAACTTAATACTGGTCTAGGGGGTACCGTGGCGATAGTGCAAATTATCTCTAATCTGCGTCATCACCAATACCATAGACAATGGCTGGTGGTGTATCCATCGTCCAAAGGCAAGAGGAACACCCCCAGTTAGTCCCCATCCACAACCATCCAGTGACACATTACAAGGATATTTTAACCCCTTAATGACCACAATGTACCCTGTATGTGACTGTTCATTAAGGGTTTTTTCAGGACATAATAGCACAAGTCTAGCAAGAAGACGCTATTAATACCCTCCCTCCAGCAGGCTTTGTGGAATAGAGCAGTCTCAACGCTGGTGGCAAGACCGCGCTATAAAACAATCAAGTCCCAAAAAAAGGCCAGTGACATACAGGGTACGTCGCTGGTCCTTAATGGGGTTAAGTTAATGCACCAAATTCAGGCACAGAGCTCAGTCCCTTAGGATTTATGGTATCCAGCCTGTACATCCATTCCGCCTCCCTTTTGAGAAGCAGCTTATTTCTGTCTCCACCTCGTGATAGTTTAGGGATATGATCAATAAGAATCACAATGATTGAAGATACAGGATGTTTGGCCACAAACCAGTGGCGTGCCACCGGTTGCTCGGATTCTCCTTTCTTTATGGCCTGCCTTATAGCCATTCAATGGTTGGCCATTCTTTCTCTGATCGTCCCCTGGGTCTTCCCAACGTAGTGCAAACCACATTGGCATATTAACATATAGACAACGTTGGTAGTGGTGCACGTTATGGAGTGATTGATGGTGTACTTCCGATTAGCATGTGGATGGTTACATTTTTTTGTAGCTATCATTCCATCGCAGGTTGTGCAATTAGGGCACCGGAAGCAGCCCTTCCGTGTTACCTTCATATCATCATCTGAGTAACACTTTATGGGATCTGAAATGACTAGAAGGTCCCTGAGATTAGTATTGCATCTGTTGCCTACTATGGGGTTAGTGTTCTTTGCAAATTTTAGCTTAGGATCCGAGAGTAGGATGTGCCAGTTTTCTTTCATGGATTGTCCAACCTTGGACGTGTTGGGGGGCAAAAGTAGTGGTAAAGATGATGTTGTTCTCAATGTTTTGTAGTCTTATTCTCTTTTGCAATAGTGTCTCTTGTGTGACATCTTTAACTTGTTCCTTCACTGTGTCCAGAACAGTCGGTGAGTATCCCCTCTTCATTAATCTATTTTGCATCTATAGCACTTGTGACTCCCCCTTTCTCTCTGCTAGAATTATTCCTTATCGCTCTGATGAATTGTGATTTTATAATACCTCTAACCAGGGATGGGGGATGGCAGCTATTAGACATAATGAGAAAGTATCAAAATGAGAAAGGTGTGGAAGGGAGCACTAAAAAATAAAAAGGCTAAAAATGGTATGTACTGACAGTTTAATACAAAAAATGACATATAAAGACATCGATTAAGCATACAATGATTCAATGAAACAATAATACAATGGCTAAAACCTACATGGATCCATGATGTATATAAAAATTAGTACAAGTTAAAAAAGGTATGTCATCGTAGGACTATACCAAAGGTGGTTACGTACAAATATTACAAACCCTACAAAGAGGTGAAAAAGGATAAATCAAATAGGTGAATATTCAATTGTAAGATGTGTGTGACAATCACAATTTCAAAACTTGAGATGAGAAAAAAAATAAATAAAAATGTTGAAGTGTCCAAATAGATAAAGTTCAGAGTGTCCAAAGATATGTGTATCCAAATGGTAATATCCAAACACTGGTGTGTAATAGTCAATCCAACCTTGAATGTGTCATGGAAAAATACAATAAAAATTGTGTGAAACAGTGAGATGTAGCATGAATCTCCAGATGGATTTCCAAAGGGTTAACTTGAAATGCTGGATCCTATAGATGTGTATGAAAATTGAGTACAACAAATACCAATAAAAATAGAAAAAGCAAAAATAGAATATCCTGAACCTGTGAATAAACAAGAAAAAACAATGGTGCAATAAAGTTTTTACACTTTAAAAGTAATAGAAATAAGCTCACTAGTAGTATATCAACGCGTTTCGGCCTTTCCCAGGCCTTTTTCAAGACTATACTGCAATGTGTCTACTGGGAGCTTATATAGGGTAACAGCCAGGGTCAATTGTGTCTGTTTTGGCGCCAAATTTGTTAGGAACGCCCCTTCCTGTTGGTGCTGTTGTATTCTGGGAGTTTTTCTTAATCAGCAATTTTTTACTCTTAGAGATGACTAATGTGTTATACATATGATTTAACAAAGGGTTTTTTTGGTTAAGCACACCACAAAAAAAGGACTCTTTTATCTTAGCACACATATTGTGGGAGTGCTACCGAAGTGACCAAAACAATTACAAGACAATAAAAAGTATCGGTGCACATCCAACCACATAAGTCCACTTTTTCATGGCATATTTGTATATGCTTCTGTCAGTCAAATATACTTACATAGCTTCTAATAAGATTGGGATCAACATCTCACAATAATATTGGCTTATATTGTCTTGTAATTGTTTTGGTCACTTCGGTAGCACTCCCACAATATGTGTGCTAAGATAAAACAGTCCTTTTTTTGTGGCGTGCTTAACCAAAAAAAACCTTTGTTGTATCTTTGAATAGGGAGCTGACCAAATCCCTCCCCTTTGGTTAATGCACGCCACCGAGCCCAGGTGTGTTCCAGATAAATTGTGATGTACTTAATAAGCTAGAAAGCTTCACACTGTGTAGACATGACTTGCTGCAGTGTGGAAACTGGTTAGTTAGGACCAGTCTAATATGGGGACACCTTGTAAATGGTGACTGGCTTAGCAGAATATGATCATATTGTGTGACTAAGATCCCTATTTTATTTAAATTTAAACAGGCAATTTTTTGCAGCATAAATATAAGTCAATATTATTGTGAGATGTTTATCCCAATCTTATTTGAACTATGTAAGTATATTTAGCAGACAGAAGTTTTTATTTAAATTTAAAGGCATTTCTCTTGTTAAGTGTATCCAGTCCACGGATCATCCATTACTTATGGAATATATTCTCCTTTCCAACAGGAAGTTGCAAGAGTCCACCCACCGAAGTAATGTAAGTAAAGCCTTAAATGCAGCGATAGCGACTGGTATCAGGCTTATTAATAGAGATACATACTCTTATAAAAATGTGTTTTAAAACGTTTGCTGGCATGTTTAATCGTTTTTTAACGTACATTGGTGATAACACTGTAATGTTGGTATAGCCTTAAATGCAGTAAAAGCGACTGGTATCAGGCTTATTAATAGAGATACATACTCTTGTAAAAATGTGTTTTAAAACGTTTGCTGGCATGTTTAATCGTTTTTTAACATATGTTTGGTGATAAAACTTATTGGGGTCTAAGTTTTTTCCACATGGCTGGCTTAAATTTTGCATAGAAACAGTTAACTGAAGCTTCCCACTGTTGTAATATGAGTGGGAGGGGCCTAATTTAGCGCTTTTTTGCGCAGTTAAAATTATAAAATTAATTATCCAGATTCCCTCAGCAGTCCCATGAATACTACAGGACATTTCTAAAGGGCTAAAAAGACTTCCAAAATCGTTTTTAGGGAAGGTAATCCACAGCTCTGCTGTGGCAGTTTTGTTGTGTCTGTTTTTAAAAAACGTCTATGTGGTTTTTTTTTTTATCTGTTTTTTGCATTAAGGGGTTAATCATCCATTTGCAAGTGGGTGCAATGCTCTGTTACCTTATTACATGTACTGTAAAAATTTCGTTTGTTTTACTGCCTTTTTTCACTGTTTTTTAAATTTGTTTCTCTTAAAGGCACAGTAACGTTTTATATATCTGCTTGTTAACTTGATTTAAAGTGTTTTCCAAGCTTATTAGTCTCATTATTAGTCTGTTCTAACATGTCTGACATAGAGGAAGCTCTGTGTTCATTATGTTTTAAGGCCATGGTGGAACCCCATCTTAGAATGTGTACCTGATGTACTGATTTCATGTTAAACAATAAAGATCATTTTTTGTCTTTAAAAACATTATCACCAGAGGATTCTGTCGTGGGGGTAGTTATGCCGACTAACTCTCCCCACGTGTCAGACCTTTTGACTCCCGCTTTAGGGACTCCCGCTCAAATGGCGCCAAGTACATCATGGGCACCCATAGCGTTTCTTTACCAGGGGATTCTGTCGAGGGGAAAGTTATGCCGACTAACTCTCCCCACGTGTCAGACCCTTCGACTCCCGCTTCAGGGACTCACGCTCAAATGGCGCCAAGTACATCAAGGGCGCCCATAGCGTTTATTTTACAAGACATGGCAAAGGTGGTGAATAATATTCTGGCAGCAGTATTAGTCAGACTACCTGAAATTAAAGGAAAGCAGTTAGCTCTGGGGGTAGATACAGAGCATACAGACGCTTTAAGAACCATGTATGATTTAACCTGATTCTGATATTTCTACATTTAAAATTTATGCTTGAGAACCTCCACTTGTTGCTCAGGGAGGCTTTGGCTGCTCTGAATGAATGTGTACAATCGCAGGGCCAGAGAAATTGTGTAGACTGGATAAATAATATGCAGTGCCGGTGTGTACTGATGTTTTTCCAATACCTAAAGAGGTTTACTAAAAAATTTTTTTTTAATAAGGAATGGGATAGACCAGGTGTGCTGTTCTCTTCCCCTCCTATTTTTTAGAAGAATGTTTTCTAATAGTTACCACCACGGGACTTCTGGCAGACAGTTCCTAAGGTGGAGAGAAGAGTTTCTACTCTAGCTAAGCGTACCACTACCTCTGGCGAGGACAGTTGTGCTTTTTAGATCCAATGGATAAAAAATGTTTATTCAAAAGGGTTTTATCCTGCAGCCCCTTGCATACATTGCTTCTGTCACTGCTGCTGCAGCGTTCTGGGTTGAGTCTCTTGATGAGGCTTTACAGTTAGCGACTCCATTGGATGAACATATTTGACAAGCTTATGCTAGCCAATTCCTTTGTTTTATGATGCCTTTGTTCATTTGACTAGACTAACGGCTAAGAATTCTGTTTTTTACTATACTGGCGCGCAGAGCGCTATGGCTTATATCATGGTCAGCTGTCGTGACTTTAATAAATAAGCTACTTAACTTCCCTTCAAGGGGCAGACCCTATTCGGGCCTGGTTTGAAGGAGATTATTGCTTATATCACTGGAGGAAAAGGTCATGCCCTTCCTCAGGATAGGAATCAAGCGCCAAAAAAGGTCTAATTTTCGTGCCTTTTTAAACTTCAGGGCAGGTGTGGCATCCACTTCCTCTAAGGCAAAACAAGAGGGAATTTTTGCTCAGTCCAAGGCGGTCTGGAGACAATTGGACCTGGAACAAAGATAAGCAGGCCAAGGAGCCTGCTGCTGCCTCTAAGGCAGCATGAAGGAACGGACCCCTATCCGGTAACGGATCCTATAGGGGGCAGACTTTCATTCTTCGCCCGGGCGTGGGCAAGAGATGCCCAGGATCCCTAGGCATTGGAATTTATATCCCAGAGATATCTTCTGGATTTCAAAGATTCCCCCCCAAAAAAAGGGGAGATTCCGCCTTTCACAATTATCTGCAAACCAGATAAAGAAGGAGGCATTCTTACATTGTGTACGAGATCCATCCAGTTCCAAGAGAGGAACAGGGACAGAGTTTTTACTCAAATCTGTTTGTGGTTCCCAAGGTGAGGGAACCTTCAGACCTATTTTGGATCTAAAGATCTTAAACAAATTCCTCAGAATTCCGTCATTTAAGATGGAAACTATTCGTACCATCTTAACTATGATCCAGGAGAGTCAATATAGGACTACAATGGAATTGAAGGATGCTTATCCTCACATTGTGATGCATAAAGATCACCTTCGTTTTTCAGGTTTGCCTTTCTAGACAGGCATTACCAGTTTGTAGCTCTTTCCTTTGGGATATCTACAGCCCCAAGAATCTTTATGGAGGTTCTGGGGTCACTTTGGCGGTCCTTAGGCCGCGGGGCATAGAAGTGGCCCCTTAGTTAGACGACATCCTGATACAGGCGTCAAACATCCAAATTGCCAAGTCTCATACGGACGTAGTACTGGCATTTCTGAGATCACATGGGTGGAAAGTGAACAAGGAAAGAGTTCTCTCAATCTCAAGGGTTTCCCTCCTAGGGACTCTGATAGTTTCTGTAGAAATGAAAATTTACCTGACGGAGTCCAGGTTGTCAAAGTTTCTAAATTTCTGCCGTGTTTTTCATCCCATCCACGCCCTTCGGTGGCTCAGTACACGAATGAAATCGGCTTAATAGGTAGCGGCAAGGGACATAGTACCGTTGGCACGTCTACATTTCAGACCGCTGCAACTATGCATGCTCAGTCAGAGGAACGGGGATTACACAGATTTGTCCCCCTGTTGATTCTGGACCAAGAGACCAGAGATTCTCTTCTCTGGTGACTATGTCGGGTCCATCTGTCCAAGGGTATGACCTTCCGCAGGTCAGATGGGACAATTGTTACAATGGATGCCAGCCTTTTAGGTTGGGATGCAGTCTGGAACTCCCTGAAGGCTCAGGGATAGTGGACTTAGGAGGAGACCCTCCTTCTAATAACTATTCTGGGAGTGATATTCCATGCTCTTCAGACTTGGCCTCAGTTAGCAACTCTGAGGTACATCATACTCAGTCGGACAATATACACGACTGTGGCTTACATCAGCCATCAAGGGGGAACAGAAGTTCCCTAGTGATGTTAGAAGTCTTACAATAATTCACTGGACAGAGACTCACTCTTGTCTATCAGCTATCCATATCCCAGGTGTTGAGAACTGGGAGGTGGATTTTCTAAGTCGTCAGACTTTTCTTCCGGGGGAGTGGGATTTCCTCCGGAGGTCAAGACCAAGCAGGAGAGGGCTTTGGTGTTTTTGACAGCGCCTGCATAGCCACGCAGGACCTGGTATGCAGATCTGGTGGACATGTCATTCTTTCCATCACGGTCTCTGCTTCTGAGACAGGTCCCTCTACCTCAGGGTCCTTTCAACCATCTAAATAGAATCAATCTGAGATGGACTGCCTGGAGACTGAACGCTTGATGTTATCAAAGCATGGCTTCTCCGAGTCAGTCATTGATACCTTAAATACAGACATGAAAGCCTGTCTCTAGGAAAATTGAACATAGATATGGTGTAAATATCTGATTGTTATGAATTCAAGGGTTACTTATGGAGTAAAGCCTGGATTCCCAGGATATTATTTTTTCTCCAAGATGTTTTTGAGAAAAGGGTTGTCAGCTAATTCCTTAAAAGGGACAGATTTTTACTCTGTCTATTTTTTTGCACCAGCGTCTAGCAGGTATTCTAGACGTTAAGGCATTTGGCCAGGCTTTGGTTAGATCCAAGCCTGTGTTTAAAACTGTTGCTCCACCATGGAGCTTAAACCTGGTTCTTAAGGCTCTTCAAGAAGTTCCGTTTGAACCTTTTTTGTTCCATAAGATATCAATCTTTATCTTGGAAAGTTCCTTTTGGGTAGCTATTTCCTCGACTCGTAGAGTCTCCAAGTTATCTGTGTTACAATGTGATTCTCCTTATCTGGTCCTTCGTACGGATAAGGTAGTCCTGCGTACCAACCTGGGTTTTTTCCTAAGGTGGTATCTAACAAGAACATCACTCAAGAGATAGTTGTTCCATGCTTGTATCCTAATCCTTCCTCAAAGAAGGAACGTCTATTACACAATATTGGACGTGGTTTGTGCTTTAAAGTTTTACTTACAAGTTACTACAGTTTTCATCAAACGTTCACCTTGTGTGTTGTCTATTCTGGACAGAGGAGAGGTCAAAAGACTTCAGCAGCCTCTCTGTCTTTTTGGTTAAAAAGCATAATTCATTTAGCTTATGAGACTGCTGGACAGCAGCCTCCTAAAGGGATTGCAGCTCATTCTACTAGAGCTGTGGTTTTCACTTGGGCCTTTTTTAAATGTGGCTTCTGTTGAACAGATTTACAAGACGGAGTCTTGGTCTGCGCTTTATACTTTTTCAAATTTAACAAATTTGATACCTTGCTTCTTCGGAGGCTATTTTTGGGAGAAAGGTTTTTTTTTACAGACAGTGGTAACTTCCGTTTAAGTACCTGCTTTGTCCCTCCCATCATCCGTGTACTTTAGCTTTGGTATTGGTATTCCATAAGTAATGGATGATCCGTGGACTGGATACACTTAACAAGAGAAAACATAATTTATGCTTACCTGATAAATTTATTTCTCTTGTAGTGTATCCAGTCCACGGCCCGCCCTGTCACTTTAAGGCAGGTAATTTTTTCATTTGAACTACAGTCACCACTGCACCCTATGGTTTTTCCTTTCTCTGCATGTTTTCGGTCGAATGACTGAATATGGCAGTTAGGGGAGGAGCTATATAGCAGCTTTGCTGTGGGTGGACTCTTGCAACTTCCTGTTGGGAAGGAGAATATATTCCATAAGTAATGGATGATCCGTGGACTGGATACACTACAAGAGAACTAAATTTATCAGGTAAGCATAAATTATGTTTTTTAACTAGCAAAATTTTTTGCTAGCTGTTAATCCCAATCTTATTTGAACTATGTAAGTATATTTAGTAGATAGAAGTATATTTGTTTTTGCAGCTCAAATATAAGCTGCTAATATTGTGAGATGTTGATCCCAATCTTATTAGAAGCTATGTAAGTATATTTGACTGACAGAAGCATATACAAATATGCCATGAAAAAGTGGACTTAAGTGGTTGGATGTGCACCGATACTTTTTATTGTCTTATACATATGATTTGTATTTCAAGATTATTTGTAAACTTAAACTTGACATATAGTAGTGTTGGTTTCTGTAAAGAAATGATGGCCCCGTGAGTTCATTATCTAGTTTACCGTTATGTTATATTTGGCGCCAAAACAGACACAATTGACCCTGGCTGTTACCCTATATAAGCTCCCAGTAGACATAGCAGTATAGTCTTGAAAAAGGCCTGGGAAAGGCCGAAATGCGTTGACATACTGCTGGTGAGCTTATTTCTATTACTTTTAAAGTGTAAAAACTTTATTGCACCATTGTTTTTTCTTGTTTATTCACAGGTTCAGGATATTCTATTTTTATTTTTATTTTTGTTGGTATTTTTTGTACTCAATTTTCATACACATCTATAGGATCCAGCATTTCAAGTTAACCCTTTGGAAATCCATCTGGAGATTCATGCTACATCTCACTGTTTCACACAATTTGTTTTGTATTTTTCCATGACACATTCTAGTTTGGATTAACTATTACACACCAGTGTTTGGATATTACCATTTGGATACCCATATCTTTGGACACTCTGAACTTTATCTATTTGGACACTTCAACATTTTTTTTTTTTTTTCATCTCAACTTTTGAAAGTGTGATTGTCACACACATCTCACGATTGAATTTTCACCTATTTGATTTATCCTTTTTCACCTCTTTTTATAGGGTTTGTAATATTTGTACGTAACCACCTTTGGTATAGTCCTACGATGACATACCTTTTTTAACATCTGCTAATTTTTATATACATCATGGATCCATGTAGGTTTTAGCCATTGTATTATTGTTTCATTGTATGATTGTATGCTTAATCGCTGTCTTTATATGTCATTTTTTGTATTAAACTGCCAGTACATACCATTTTTAGCTTTTAGTGCTCCCTTCCACACCTTTCTCATTCTGATACCTTCTAAGTCTGCTAGGGGACTTTTGGAAGTGAGCTTAAGGCACACATACCAGTGCTCAGTTTACGACATCCAGATAATTAGATCAGCTATTAGACATAAGTAAGGAGTTCCGCTATGTGGGTTTGGAATACAAGGTCATTTCAAGTCCCATCTGAAACTTTACAATAAGTAGGTCCAAGAATTCAATTTGTTTATCACTGTACGACGTCTTAAACCTCACGGTTGTGTCAGTATTATTTAATTTATGAAACCACAACTGTAAACTTTCAACACTCCCTCTCCAAATAAGTAGAATGTCATTGATGTACCTCCTGTAGAACATTACCTGAGGTACACCCTTAGACCATAAAAACTTATTTTCAAAACCTGCCATAAATAAATTGGCATACGATGGGGCCATATTCGACCCCATCGCCGTGCCCGCTACCTGAAGAAAAAAGGATCTCTTGAATTTAAAATAATTTTTAGTTAAGCAGAATTCAGCCAATTGAACCACAAATTCTATGGGTGGGCCCACATATTTATCAGAATCCACCAGCTGTTCCCTCATAGTGTCTAGGCCTGCCTGATGAGGAATTATGGTGTACAGACTATACACATCCAACACCACTAACAAATCATTGGCTTCGATCTTTATCTCCTTTAATAATCTTAAGAGTTCACTTGAGTCCAATAAAAAAGCTCTGTTGTCCTGTACTACCGGTTGCAACAAAAAATCAACGTATTGAGCTATCGGTTGTAAGAGTGAATCTCTAGAGGAAACAATTGGGTGTCCCGGGGGCTTATCTAAGGTGTCTCACAAGGATATTTGACTGAATCTCTGGGTAAACAAATGGTTACAAGTTTCCCTAGGATCCCTATCCTGTACTCTATACCGAAGATACATAAAAGCTTAGATAAGCCCCCGGGACGCCCAATTGTTTCCTCTAGAGATTCACTCTTACAACCGATAGCTCAATACGTAGATTTTTTGTTGCAATCAGTAAATTACAGGGAAACAGGCAAGTAAATAATAAAGGTGCATTGTAACGTTTGTGTCCCCCCCCCCCCCATTCATTTCCCTTTCCCCTGTATCACTTGGCAGCCATCAGCCAATCAGACTCGTATACATGTATGAACTGCAAGTATGCACATAAATAAGAATATGCAGCTTTCCATTTTCATTGGTTTATTTGCACTTATGCTCAGGAGCTTGCACATGCCTTGACCACTCTATAGCAGCAGCATTATCAACAATGTATAATATTGTTAAAAACATTGTTACAAGCATTGCTGCCATATAGCTGCCATATAGTGCTCAAGCAACCTACACACAAAGGATATCAAGAGAGCACGTTCAATTTGATGGTGGAAATAAACTGGAATTTATATATTTTGTATTTATTTTTTAACATTAAAGGGACAGTCTACACCAGAATTTTTATTGTTTTAAAAGATAGATAATCCTTTTTTTTTTACACATTTCCCAGTTTTGCATAACCAACACAGTTATAATAATATACTTTTAACCTCTGTGATTATCTTGTATCTAAGCCTCTGCAAACTGCCCCTTTTTTCAGTTCTTTTGACAGACTTGCAGTCTAGCCAATCAGTGCCTGATGAAATTTTGCTTCCAAAAGAGGTGATGAATATAAAATATGATAAGAACTTCCAAGAATAACTTAACACTCACCAAACTTAGGTTTCCGATAGAACTGTGAACAGACTACTTAATCCATCTGGTACTTTTTATTTGCTGTCAGAATTACGTGCCTATGTTTGCTGTTTTCAGCATAGTTACTGCTGTAGTCTGCAGTTTAACCAGGAGTGGCATTTCAGAGGTTAAAGGGAGACTGAACCCAATTTTTCTTTCATGATTCAGATAGAGCATGCAATTTTAAGCAACTTTCTAATTTACTCCGATTATCAATTTTTCTTCGTTCTCTTGCTATCTTTATTTGAAAAAGAAGGCATCTAAGCTAAGGAGCCAGCCAATTTTTGGTTTAGACCCTGCACAGCACTTGTTTATTGGTGGGTGAATGTATCCACCAATCAGCAAGAACAACCCGGGTTGTTTACCAAAAATGGGCCTGCATCTAAACTTACATTCTTGATTTTCAATTAAAGATACCAAGAGAATGAAGAAAAATTGGTAATAGGAGTAAATTAGAAAGTTGGTTAAAATTGCATGCTCTATCTGAATAAAGAAATAAAAAATTTGGGTTCAGTGTCCCTTTAAGAGAGCAGAACTTCCTTATGAAGTAGCATTGTCACAGGTAGAATACATGTGGTTTTGTTTTGGTGCTAAAACACAAGTACTGAGCATTCCAAACTGTATTAATAGCAGTGTTTGGTGCAGAAGCTCTGGTGCCTCATTTCACTAATGCTAGGTTGAGGCCCCCACTGTAGGAGTCAGTGTTCGAGGCTTTCACTTGGAATTTCAAGAAATGGCTGCTTAAAGGGACAGTCCGGTCAAAATTTCTTTTTTTTAAATTTTTCTTTGCTTGTGAAACATAGCAAGATATTACCAGTGCACAGACATTTGAAATACTGCAGCTGTTCAGAGCACCAGTGGGGCTTGTATTATGTCAGCAAATAACACATTAAGTAATTACCAGATGATACAAGCACCTTAGACTAGCTGAGCAAGTGCTGTGTTTAAAATGCTGGTGCACAGAGCATATTTAAATACACTTTTGAACCAGCTATAGTTTTTACTGGAAGCGTTTTTTGCTAAAACATGTATATAGCAAAAATACTATTCAAAACTGAAATGTACCCATGTGCATTTCAGTTTTGGCTGGAATGTCCTTTTAAAGACTATGTGAAATCACCACCTGCTCAATGAAGAGATGATACTATGGACCCCATTTATGAAGAACCTTACGGACAAGGTTCTTATGAAGTGAACCTGTCCGCATGCATCTAGGGCCTCCAGATCAGCATCAGCTGCCAGAATTCCAGATTGCAAGCGCGCATGTTACCCCACTCACTGCTCACGTGCAACCAATTGCGCGTGAGCAGGGCTTGTCAGTCATCCCAGACTAATCAACCCGTGTTGTCTGACGTTCACAACATCTAACCATTGGAACACTGCTTCTTAAATTTCAGTTGCAGACTCGCATGAATGAACCAGCACTGAAACAGCCCCAAAGCTTATTAAACCGCTTTATAAATGGGGGTCTATATATACAGGTACAAAACCCTTTATCCAAATTGCTCTGGACCAGAAAAGGAATGGATTTTGGAAGAGTTTAAATTTCAGAATATTATTTGTATATTTTCTTCATAAATGGAAAGAGTCCACAGCTGCATTCATTACTTTTGGGAAATAAGAACCTGGCCACCAGGAGGAGGCAAAGACACCCCAGCCAAAGGCTTAAATACTCCTCCCAATTCCCTCATCCCCCAGTCATTCTTTGCCTTTTCGTCCCAGGAGGTATGCAGAGAAGTGTCAGAATTTAATTTGTCTCTTATGGAGGGTAGTACTCTTCGACATGGGTCGAGAGTTTTAAGTAATCCTGTCAGTCTCTCAGTGAGAGCTTGGATGAAAGTTAGGAGTCCGGAGATGCAGGAAAAGTCTTTCTGCGAAAACCATCCCGACTCATGTTAACAGCTCCTCAAGCAATCAGCGTTGTCGAACTTCGCTTCGCTGTCTGCTTTCTTCTCTCAAGTCCATGGCGGAGGCGAGGCTACTATGCGTCACACTTGTAGGGCTGTGTTCCTGTTCCACAGCATAGATTCCGGTAAGATCGTTTCATTTTACTTCTTCATTAATGTACTGTAACTCATTTGTTCCTGCGAACTCACATGAAAACTACAGGGTCTCAGTGAGACTCCTTTAGGTGTCTTGGAATCAAGGGTTAATATCTCCTGAGGGGGACTATTGAACAGGGTTTATTTTAATCATGTTTGTTATGTGATTCAATCTGCTTATGAGTAGTGTTTACTGGGCTCGTGGCTTAGAACATAACGGCCTGTTGAAGTGACGCGACCTTACGGTTGGGCGCATTGTTTGTTGGACTGTACGGTTTACCTTGTGACCGAGTGTGTTTACATTCTGGTCTTCAATTTCCTCATTCCTGACTGTGTGGCGAAGGAAAATTTTAGTCCGCTAGTGTCTAGTACATAGGTGGTGGTGAGTGCCCCAACCATTGTGGGTGTCAGGTGCCGTTAAAATTGTTTTATATATAGTCCATTTTTGGGTATCCTTGATCCAGTTATGGAGGATACTGATGTTGAGATTGGTCAACATTCTGATTCAGATTCTTCGTCCTGTGAAGACTGCAAATTGGCCCTATTGAGGTCAGTCGGTAATGTTCTGTAGGCCATCATAGATCGCCTTGTTCCTCGGGCTAGGGGATTCAAGAGACTGCTGAGCCATTTGCCTTGGGGCGCCCTGTCCTCTGGGAGGCGAGTTCCCTACCGTTTTCTATTACTACACATGAGGGTTACCCAAGTTATGTGTTTCCCTCCTCGGAGGGTGGATTGTTTCCCCAGGAGGTTGTGGCAGGCTTATGCTTTTACATACTTTTGGCGCTTGCACGTCTGCAAAGTCCAGATGTTTGTTCGCGATTGCCCCAGGTCCTTCGGGCTCTGGAGGGCATGAACAGTTCCCTGCAGGTGTAACTGTGCCTGAGTGTTGTGCCTTTCGTTACAGGCGGGCTCACCTTAGTGTTTTACTCAGATACGTTTTTGAGCTACTTGGGGACCCTATCCTTTTTGGGTATGGGACTCATCAGTCTCCTTCTTTCGAATGGTGCACCTCGTTAGACATGGGGGGATGAAGTAATCTTATTCAGTCTTGTTATCAAAATCTTTCCCAGTATTGTTGGAAGAGAGGGTTTCCGTAACCGTATCATTCCCTTGGGACAGCCAACTAATGTAACCTGATGGTAGGCTTTCCTTCTTAGCAAACGGAGGGTTTGCGGTTGCTCAGCTATCACTTTTGTGCCTGTTGTGTGTGCTCGCACAATGGTGTTTTATGGGTTTCTTGTGTCCTCTCAGTTCTTCCTACGACTTCCTGTCCTCTGGGCAGGTGTTTATCGACGCTCTCCTTTTCAGGGGGCTCTTTTTCCCCTTACGGAGGTGTGATTCCCTTTTTGGGGGCCTCTCCTGTGTTCGGGAGGTTGGAACAGATGTTTATCTAGTTCGGGGACTTGTCTGCTCTTTGTGTTGTTCCTTTCCATCTGGGGAGCTGCTGGCTCCACATTGAGACCGTCGGTGGCCTTGCTAGATATCCTTGGGTTTAACGCCTGTTCATTTGTCTTTAGATTGAGGTGGCTGTGTCCATTCTTCTGCCCTTTTGGGGGCCGGACTTGGGGTTACTTTCAGTTCCCTTACTTCAGATCTGCCGTTGCTTGGGCTGGTCCGGCTAGGTGTAGGATCTGTGATCTGTTGTTTATCTTCAGCTCTTGGGGGTGACAGTGGACCTTCTTTTTTAGAGGTTCTGTGCCTCTCCCCCTTTAAGATCTGTGAGTAGGCTTGGCGGCCTAGATTGCTTGGCGAGGGTCCTTTTCTTGGAGGTTGGGCAATCTCTGTCTTGGGCTGCTTCTTTCTTACGGATAGTGTTTTCTCTGTGTCTTCCTACGGATAGCAGCGTGTTACTGGTCTCAGATGTTTCTTCTGAGTTTACTGCTTGTTATTTTCTGTTGCTCAGTCTCTCTGAGTTCTGAAGTTTTGAGGACTTTGTCTTCAGCTGTCTTTTCAGTACTGTTACACGATGTTTGGGAGATGTTTCTTCTCCTGCTGATGCCCGGTTGCTCCTTGTGAGTTGGGTGTCATCTGCCCTTGTTCTCGGGATCCATTCGGGTCTCTGTGGACTTGTCCTTCCTTTGAGGTTTTTTTTCCTTTATGGATTTTGCTGTACCTTTTGAGTATCCCTTTGTTTACCCTTGTATAGGGACCGACTGCTGGGTGATGGTTCTCCTTGAGAAGTGTTGGCTTGGTGAGTCTGCTTGCGGTCTCTAGTTCAGCCTTCGGACTATCTGCGGGTCAGTGTCCTTGGGGCCCTTTCCTTCTGTTTTTTTTTTTTTTTTTTTGCCCGGCTCTGACGAAGCGGGGTTTGGTTGGGTTGTGGTTTTTTTCAGGCCTGGTGCCCTCAGAATGGGCCGCCTATTGTACCCTCCCATTTTTTGCATTTAGTGTCCTCTATAGCTTGGGTATTATTTCCCAAAAGTAATGAATGCAGCTGTGGACTCTTTCCATTTATAAAGAAAAACTTAAATTATGCTTACCTGATAAAAAAAAATTCTTCAGATGGAAAGAGTCCACAGCTCCCCACACATATTTTTTCTGTGGGGCGTCTTAGTTTTTATTCTTCTGGCACCTTTTCACCCTGGTATTTCTTCTACTGTTCCTTGTTCCTCGGCAGAATGACTGGGGAATGAGGGAAGTGGGAGGGGTATTTAAGGCTTAGGCTGGGGTGTTTTTGCCTCCTCCTGGTGGCCAGGTTGTTATTTCCCAAAAGTAATGAATGCAGCTGTGGACTTTTTCCATCTGAAGAAAAGAAAATTATCAGGTAAGCATAATTTAAGTTTTGCATCTGTAATACAGCTTAGAGGGTAAACAAGAATATCTTATGTCATTTAGACAATATTAACATGTCATTATACAACTTATACATGCAACCTAAAGGGCGTTTTATATCTATAACTTGTGTACCCTTAGAAATATAGTGCAGTACTGTAATCAGAAATTAAATAGTTGTTGTTTTTTTAAAAAATAGATTAGTATTTGCATTTTACAACACAGAAACCAAACCCAAGATGAAAACAAAGATGATTGGGATTTAATTTTATTAAACAAAAAGTATTTTATTTTTAGTATCTTATTTTACTATAAATGTAAAAGGTATTTAACCCCTTAACGACTGTGACTTACCCTGGAAGTTGTTGGTTGTTAAGGGTTTTTCAGATCATAGTAGCGCAGGTCTTGCTGCGAGCGGCAGGGCCACACTATTATGACCTCCCTTTCGGCTGCAGACTTCCTGGAAAAGCGCGGTCTCGCTGCTATAAAAAAAAACTAACCCCCATTTAAAGACCAGCAACGTACAGGGTACATCGATGGTCATAAAGGGGTTAAATAGAAACCACATTATCAGATTTTGTATTGTACATTTTAAAAGCATCTTAACATTTCCCTTATAACAAAGGCTATATCCATTGAGCTCCCCTCTATGTATTTTATAAAATATTTTTTGTATTGTGTGCACTGCTGGGATGGTTGTGGTGAAGACATGGAGAGAATGATGCACACATCTTTATTTATTTTTTAATGAATTGTAACTATAGGCTTTACAGTCTAAATTGAAAATCAGAGATACAATTACATACATTATTATTCATGGCTTTACTTTCAGTTTGTATCTGATCTTTTTTCCCTATTATTCAATTGCTACTTACATTTTAATATATTATGTTTGTTTAAAGACTTTCCCATAAATAAAAACCAGTTGCTCTCTAATTATAGTAGATTTTATACACATCCTGAAAATGTTTTACTGACCTGCAGACATTAAAAATAAATACGATACCGAATTCTGCCACCTCCAGCTGATATAAAGGATTTTGCTAATTATCACCTGCAGAGAAGAGGTTGGAGAGAGAGGTTTATCCAGATGTCTCATACATAAATGCATGGTTCAGGGGGAAACTAATACAGAAATATAAGTATTACAGAATACTTTTTTTTTTATGCCCCCTTAAAGGGATAAGAAAGTCAAAATTAAACTTGCATTATTCAGATAGAGCATGTCATTTTAACACACTTTTAAATTCATTTCTGTTTTCAAATGTGCTTCATTCTCTTTTTATTCCTTGTTAAAAAGAATACGCACATATACTACACCAGTAGGAGCGGCTGCTGATTGGTGCCTGCACACATTTGCCTTTTGTGATTGGCTAACTAGATGTGTTCAGCTAGCTGCCAGTAGTGCAATGCTGTTCCTTCAGCAAAAGATAACAAGATAATGAAGCCAATTTGCTAATAGAAGTAAATTTGAAAGTTGTTTAAAATTGTATGTTCTATCCAAATCATGAAAGAAAATGTTGGGTTTTCCTGTCCCTTTAACTCAGCCGTTGTAGTTATTAAACTCCTGAAATAACTTCCCTATAACGTTGATGCTACCTCATTTGGAGCTTGATGCCTCGTGTTCAGGCTTGCCGGAAACAGAAGTTATGAAGCAGCGGTCCAAAGACCGCTGCTCCATAACTTGTCCGCCTGCTCTGAGGCGGCGGACAGAAATGAATACGACCGGGTTGATTGACACCCCCTGCTAGCGGCCAATCTGCAGGGGGCGATATTGCACCAACAGTTCACAAGAACTGCTGGTGCAATGATAAATGCCGACAGCGTATGCTACATCGTATCATGTCCATCCGCACTATAATAAATATACCCCAATGACTTCAAAACAATTACTGTCATTGAGAGCTAATTATCTTGACAAAGTATATTTAATTTGCAGGTATCTGCATGTGAAACAAAATGTCCTTTACCTAAAGCTAGCTATTTTGTATTGTCTATTAGATAAAAGCTGCAGTAATGACTAAAGCCGATGCAAAGACAACCCGTCTAATGTGGATTGGATTGGCATTTTTGTCTACCCAAGGTGGTGCTCTTGCTTGGCTCACATGGTGGGTCTATTCGTGGGATATCATGGAACCCGTTACATATTTCCTTACATATGGAAGTGCCATTGCATTCTACGCTTATTTTGTTTTAACCAGAGAGGTGAGTTTTTTTGTTTTTTTTTCAATATAATAAATAATAAATCAGTAATGGGACTTTCAACCACAGCCCTATATTAAATAATGGGAGATCCATAGGAAGTTTGAGGACTCTCACAAATTTCAAATTGGGCATGTCATTAAAGGGACATTGTGTACTGAAAAATGTTCATCCATATTAAACAGCAGCATTTAAACAAAAATGTAAAAAAAATCTGCAGTAAAGACAAGACGTTCCTAGGACACGTGTAATCGCAGGTCTCAGCATATTCAGTAAGCCTTTACCTCTGCAGGCCTTGCATATCAACAGTGTCTTATAATATCAGGAAGTTTTGCAATACAAAACTGTCTTCTCTAATAACATAAAATAATGTGAACAGAGCAACAAGCAAGTACAAGTTAACATTGTACTATGATTTATATTAATTTCAGTGAGGTATTAGCAGTGCTGCCAGCCACCATTTTAAAAAGAGCAATGCAAATGATCTTTTATCAGTGATAAAAAACAAAATGCCAACATCACATATGTGTTATTGTGCACTGCTTCTATCACATGATACAAGAGTACCCAGGCTCCAAGATGGCAGCACCCAGTATGAAGAGGTGGTACTTCAACAGCTGGCATATTTCAGGTATTTAAATAGAAGGATGGCTTTAGAGACCGCTGCAGTCACAAAAGAAACACAAATAGCATAGGAAGTGTCTCCACAGTTTAATGTCCCTTTAAACTATGAAAGAGTCATTTCATGTATTTATATTGTATTTACAGTTTTATGTTTAAGTAAATTAGGGATACGCATAGGGCCAGATTACAAGTGCAAGCATTGTGCACTCCCAAGAACGAAGACCCACTCTATAAATAGCAGACAATCTGGTATTACAAGTGACTGGTTAAACAAAATTATTAGAGAATGTTTAGCGAGGCTGACATCTCTTTAGCACGTCCTATACTTTTTATGGATTAAACCTGGTATTCCATTTAGCCCATCTTCTACATTCAAAAAGATGTTTCTGCTTTCTGCCTCTAGCGTAGCTCTATGGGAAACAATTCCCAAGGTAGATTGTGCCATTTCTACTCTGGCAAAGCAGACTACTATTCCTTTAGAGGACAGTACATCTTTTAAAGACCCATCCAGCCAAAACATTTATCGGGTTAGCACACTTGAGAAAATGCTATCGGGTTTGTGGTTGGGTGTTAGGTTTTTTCCACTTTTTGTGCTCCACTGAAGTCTATGGGAGAATACGTTAACGAGGTCACAGCATTGTAACTCTGGCTTTTTGCGTGCGTCGATTAAGCAAAAACCTTTTACGAGCAGTATCCAAATTCGAGCGCAGTTTGTGCAGGAGCTTTTAAATAGCGCTCCACTTGTAATCTAGCCCTAAATGAGTTGCATAACATAAAGATAAGAGTTCGGTCTTAATGGTTTTCTGGTGTGCTTTGTAAAAATACATGAACACCTCTATTCTAATGTTCAGGCAATACTATTTTAAATGGTTTGTAAAATTGTTTTTCACATCTGCCTGCTACATATAATTTACTTGAATTGTACCACCATGCTGCGTATTTTATTCATTTGTATTACCTCCTTTTTAAAAAAAAAAATTCAATAAAAAGAAAAATGTTCTTTAAAAAAAATGCTTCATGAGCTATCACAATTTGTGTAATTATTAAATCCCTTTCTACAAGTTCTGAGTGCCAACATTTGAATACTCACCCTGGTTTGGTGCTCATCTTCTTTATGTCTCGTTAAAGGGACATGAAACCCAAAATTTGTCTTTCATGATTTAGGTAGAACATACAATTTTAAACAACTTTCCAGTTTACTTCTTTTATCAAATTTGTTTAATTCTCCTTGGTATTATTTGTTAAAGGAGCAGCAATGCACTACTGGTTTCTAAATGAACACACGGGTGAGCCAATGACAGTCGGTATATATATGCAGCCACCAATCAGCAGCTAGAACCTAGGTTCTTTGTTGCTCCTGCGCTTACCTAGATAAACCTTTCAGAAAAGTATAAGAGAAGGAAGCAAATTAAATAATAGAAGTAAATTGGAAAGTTGTTTAAAATTGTATGCTCTGTCTAAATCATGAATGTCTAATTATTATTTTACTGTCCCTTTTAAGTGTCCTTTTACTTTTTCTCGCTTTGACTAAACAGCAGAGGTGGGTGGAAAATAAGGGGGGTCCTGTTGAATAGTTATTTTATTTTTTTAACATTATTCCTTTCTTCAAGTGATTTGTTTAATCCAAGATACCTCAGTTTGTCCTTTCACTCAGAACTTCAAAACGATAGTTTGGTAAATACAAAAACACATTTTTTTCATAATGTATTCTATATAGAACCCTTTTTAGATTTTCTCTTATGTGTTGACATCTGTGAAATGTGCTGCATTTGATTTCTGTTAAAGGATTATGTATATCCATCTGTGAGAGACCGGCAATTCCTTCACTACTTTCACAAGAGAGCCAAGAACCAGCAATTTGATGTTGAAAAGTATAATAGGCTGAAGGAAGAGTTTTCAGAGGTAATGACAATGCATTAGAAATAACAAAGTTCAGTTTGTTGGCTTATAGATAGAACATGATCTCTGATTATATTGAAGTAATTCTACCAAATTGTTTATAGTGTGTTTTACATCACAGTTCCATGTATCATTCTAAATAAATTATGTAAAATATATAACGTTACATCGATAACCCATTTTCTATGACATAATGCACTGTGTTGCGAATCTATAGTATGAGCCTCCATTTTCTGTGGCCAGGACTGCTAAAGCTATTTAAGTTATGAGAATTATTTTAGTCTGTACCACCATTTTTAATCAAACTTGCCATGATCGGATGTTAAATCGTTACACCAGCCACAAGATACACTAAAACTGACTAGGGGTGATCTGCAGCATTAAATTAATACTGGTACCTGTATTGTTCATCCACCAGCATTTTTCATAAATTATTGGGACTCTGTTTGTCATACTGTGACTGCTCCAAAACCAACAAACCCCAACGCCCCTACTAGCATCCTGGAGCCTTCACATCAATTAACCCTTTCTGCAACTGCAGTTAACCCTCTCCACCCTGATTCACTAGCATCTTTGGCCCCCCTACATTGTACCACACAATGCAACCACCTGCTAACACCTAATGGTCCTTCCACCAGCATATAATGGACCCCCAACTGCTAGATCTCACCAGCAGTGGTCTCTTTTTTTCTCAAGCAGTCCTAAATTAACCAGACAGAATTATTAACAAGCAAAAATGAAGATATTAGTTAAGCTGAGATAGAAGGACCTATCTTGTTGTACCTTAAATCAAAATAGATTCTGTTTGCTACAATTGTGTATTTCTGCTAGGCAATTTTGTTTTTGCCACAGAGGGGAAACTAAGAAGCATTGTGCACATGTGCAGGAGTTTGGTCCTATTCACTCTTATAGCACATTTCAGATTGATTTTGTTATGTATAGTAGAAGAGAGATTTTTAATGTGCATGCAACATCCTGCGTGCAAGATGACAGCCTTTGTGCATGCACATTTGAATTTAATGCTGATTAAGTTTCACTATTGAGTTAAACTCGGTACTTAAGCAGTGATCATTTTTAAAAGAAACATTTGCAGATGCAGATATATTGCATTAAAGGGTTAATAAGTGGTTAATATGTTAAATCAAAGTAAATATAAAAAGAAATGGATTATGTAAAAAAAAAAAAAACAGAAAATAACTTACTTGCTTTTTTGCAAAATCAACACTTAGAAATTCTTAGTGTAGCTCCTGCCCCCAATGTAATAAACCTAAGTTTTTATTCTGTCTAGTGATTCTAGTCTATTCACTAGCCTAGAAGTTTTATGACACTAAACTAAGATAAAACGTCCTGCAAAGGCCTCCTCCTCTGTAGGATGCACAGATGTAGTGTAAAAAAATAAATGAAAAGTAAAATCCATTTAAATAGATGAATAATACATATTGCAATGATTTCTAGTGCTTTTTTTATTACAACAATGAAACAGACTGTTTAAAATCCCTTTAAAGGGATATTAAACCCATTTTTTCTTCTTTAATGATTCAGATAAAGCATACAATTTTAAGGAACTTTCTAATTTACTCCTATTATCAATTTTTCTTAGTATCTTTATTTGAAAAGCAGGAATAAAAGCTTTGTAGCCGGCCCATTTTTAGTTCAGAGCCTGGGTAGTGCTTGCTGATTGGTGGCTAAATGTAGCCACCAATCAGCAAGCACTATCCAGGGTGCTGAACCAATAATGGGCCGGCTCTTAATTTGGGTTTAGTATCCCTTTAAACTAGGTTGTCAGGCAGTAATACTATCATTTACTTAGTACATCACTTATATACATATCCCTTTAGTCAGTCTGATAATAAGCTGTAGTTAAATATTTGTTGTTTTTTTCTTCTGTAGACTGAAGACAGCTTAAGACGCCTGCGAAACCCTCTACAACTGAAGCTCCCAATTGAACAGCTACAAGAACGAGAATAATTTTGAATTCTTTATTTTTTTTATCTGCAAGGAAATAAATCTTTTTGTGTTGAGATTGATTTTTTTTTTATAACAAACTAGATCATTTTTTTGACACTACATATAGTGACTGCAATAAAGCATAATAATAGTTTTATTAAATTCACTTTTTTTCTCTCCAATTATTGAGCCATCAACACATTTGTACAACTTTTTACAAGGAAATAGTATGAATAAATTTATTTATCACTCTGTAGCAATGGAAACTGGCAACTGGCACTTACTTTGACTTTAAATTTTAAACGTGACTGTTGAGGGGAAAAACTCTTCGTTAAACATTTGTTTCCCTTTAAGGGACATTATACTATAAAAGTGTTTTTCCCTTAATGTGTTTCCAATTAAAAAATTTACCCGCTGCAGAGTATAAAATGTATGAGAATTTGCCTTTTAAGGTTTATTTGTGTATATGAATTAGCTGATTTTGTGTTTTGAAACCACAACCTAATAAAATGGGTTGAGCGTGTAGGTATAATCAGATCTCATTACTTTATCATATTGAGTACATATACATGCTTCTTTATCTTTTATCTGTCCGTAAACCAAAGACCAATACTTGGAGAGAATAATGGAAAATTAACATTTTATTACCTTATCTCTTCTATAACCCACTGGGAGTGCAATTTCACCTACTGGCTGTGTTAACACAGCTTGGCCTTGATGCCAAAAACTTTCATGATGGGTGGGGATAACATAGGCTAAATAAACTATTTCAAATGCCAATATAAGGTTAATGGAAATACTTGGGAACAATTTTATACACTCCAGCAGGTAAAGTGGATCATGAGGAACAAATTAAAGGTGGAGAATGTTTTGGAGTAAACTGTCCCTTTAAATGTCACATTAAAGATTAGCACATTTGAAAGACCAATAAGGTCCAATTTCCATTGCTTCATAGTGCTATGTACACTGGCAGCTTTATAGACAAGCTGGGAGTGCTCATCTACACGTGTGTGAGAGAGAGAGAGAGCAAGAGAGATTAAAAAAAAGAAAAAAGAGAAAGTATTTTTCCCCTGCACAATATTTTGTCACCCTTTCCTTGCTGTGTCCTTTATGGGACACCCGTTAGTGTTTTCTAACTTTTACAGTAACATTCACAAGCGACACATGAGTTAATATGAGGAGATAGTCTATGGGAGAGGTGTGTGATTGTGTGTGAGCAAGAACAGACACATTTTGTGAGTTAATTTAAGATTTGTGTGTTTGGGTGAGTGATGGTCTGTGACGGAAACTGGAGAGGTATGTGACCATAGATGTATGGTGGTTTCTGGGAATGTTGGAGAGGAGTGATCTACTTAGGGATCAGAGATGTGTGTGATAGTATATGAGGGTGTTTTACATGTGTGAGATGGTCTTTGGGAGAAACAAACAGTCCTCGCCACTGCAGCCTTCAGAACACTGTAACGAAAGAGAGGAAGTGGAACAAACCATAAGGCTCCAGCTGGAAGGGGTGCACGCTGCAATGGCTAGACAGACAAAATTGAAAATCCAAAACAAAAGGGTATGCAGCCGCACAAATGTAAAAGAGGCACCAAGAAAAAATGGCTGTTAAAACTAAAACAACTTTATTAGGTTTAAAAACCAAAGTACGTAGCCAAAAATGTCCTGACTAGTTTCGTGCCACACCAGGCACTTAATCGTAGGATACTGAGTTCTACACAGGCTCCCTATTTAAAGGGAACACCCCAGCCCATAATTAGGCAGTGAATTAAAAACAGAGGAAATAAATGAAATGTTTGTGCAAACAGTAAACATATCGTATTACTAAGGGCAATAAAGACACAAGTGTACTCCTTCACAAATATATGAATATTAAACAAGTTTCACAGTTATAAAGTACTCTAGTAAATAAATATACATACATGTTCAGCATAATATATATACAAATTCAAATCATTCTGTTTCATATGTGTGTGTGTATGTGTATATATATATATATATATATATATATATATATATATATATATATATATATATATATATATATACAGTGGATATAAAAACTACACACCCCTGTTAAAATGTCAGGTTTCTGTGCTGTAAAAAATGAGACAAAGATAAATAATTTTTTAACTTTCCCACCTTTTAATGTGACCTTTAAACTGTACAACTCAATTGAAAAACAAATGGAAATCTTTTAGGTGGAGGGAAGTAAACAAACAAAAAAAATAATGTGTGCACTGGGGATGTAGCTGTGTTTAGAATTAAGCAATCACATTCAAAATCATGTTAAATAGGAGTCAGTACACACCTGCCATCATTTAAAGTGCCTCTGATTAACCCCAAATAAAGTTCAGTTGTTCTAGTAGGTCTTTCCTGACATTTTCTTAGTCGCATCCTACAGCAAAAGCCATGGTCCGCAGAGAGCTTCCAACGCATTAGATGGATCTCATTGTTAAAAGGTATCAGTCAGGAGAAGGGTACAAAAGAATTTCCAAGGCATTAGATATACCATGGAACACAGTGATGACCGTCATCATCAATTGGAGAAAATATGGCGCAACAGTGACATTACCAAGAACTGGATGTCCCTCCAAAATTGATGAAAAGATGAGAAGAAAACTGCTCTGGGAGGCTGCCAAGATGCCTACAGCAACATTAAAGGAGCTGCAGGAATATCTGGCAAGTACTGGCTGTGTGGTACATGTGACAACAATCTCCCTTATTCTTCATATGTCTGGGCTATGAGGTAGAGTGGCAAGATGGAAGTCTTTTCTTATGAAGAAAAACATCCAAGCCCGGCTAAATTTAGCAAAAACACATCTGAAGTCTCCCAAAAGCATGTGAGAAAAGGTGTTATGGTCTGATGAAACCAAGGTTGAACTTTTTGGCAATAATTCCAAAAGATATGTTTGGCACAAAAACAACACTGCATATCGCTAAAAGAACACCATACCCATAGTGAAGCATGGTGGTGGTAGCATCACGCTTTGGGTCTGCTTTTCTTCAGCTGGAACTGGGGCCTTATTCAAGGTAGAAGGAATTATGAACAGTTCCAAATACCAGTCAATATTGGCACAAACCCTTCAGGCTTCTGCTAGAAAGCTGAACATGAAGAGGAACTTCATCTTTCAGCATGAAAACAACTTAAGCATACATCCAAATCAACAAAGGAATGGCTTCACCAGAAGAAGATTAAAGTTTTGGAATGGCCCAGACCTGAATCCAATCGAAAATCTGTGGGGTGATCCGAAGAGGGCTGTGCACAGGAGATGCCCTCGCAATCTGACAGATTTGGAGTGTTTTTGCAAAGAAGAGTGGCCAAATCTTGCCAAGTGAAGATCTGCCATGCTGATAGACTGATACCCGAAAATACTGAGTGCTGTAATAAAATCAAAAGGTGCTCCAACAAAGTATTAGTTTAAGGGTGTGCACACTTATGCAACCATATTATTTTATTTTTTTATTTTTACTTCCCTTCACCTAAAAGATTTCAGTTTGTTTTTCAATTGAGTTGCATAGTTTATAGGTCACATTAAAGGTGGAAAAAGTTCTGAAATGATTTATCTTTGTCTCATTTTTTTTACATAACAGAAACCTGCCATTTTAACAGGGGTGTGTAGACCTTTTATATCCACTGTATATACATACAGTATATCACAAAAGTGAGTACACCCCTCCCATTTTTGTAAATATTTTATTATATTATCTTTTCATGTGACAACACTGAAGAAATGACACTTTGCTACAATGTAAAGTAGTGAGTGTACAGACTGTAAAACTGTGTAAATTTGCTGTCCCCTTAAATTAATTCAACACACAGCCATTAATGTCTAAACAGTTGGCAACAAAAGTGAGTACACCCCTAAGAGGAAATGTCCAAATTGGGCCCAAAGTGTCAATATTTTGTCTGCCCACCATTATTTTACAGCACTGCCTTAACCCTCTTGGGCATAGAGTTCACCAGAGCTTCACAGGTTGCCACTGGAGTCTTCTTCCACTCCTCCATGACAACATCACAGAACTGGTGGATGTTAGAGACCTTGCACTCCCCCACCTTCCATTTGAGGATGCCCCACAGATGCTCAATAGGGTTTAGGTCTGGAGACATGCTTGGCCAGTCCATCACCTTTACCCTCAGCTTCTTTAACAAGGCAGTGTTCATCTTGGAGGTGTGTTTGGGGTCGTTATCATGTGGGAATACTGCCATGCGGCCCAGTCTCCGAAGGGAAGGGATCATGCTCTGCTTCAGTATGTCACAGTACATGTTGACATTCATGGTTCCCTCAATGAACTGTAGCTCTTCAGTGCCGGCAACACTAATGCAGGCCCAGACCATGACACTCCCACCACCATGCTTGACTGTAGGCAAGACACACTTGTCTTTGTATTCCTCACCTGGTTGCTGCCACACATGCTTGACACCATCTGAACCAAATAAGTTTTATCTTGGTCTCATCGGACTACAGGACATGGTTCCAGTAATCCATGTCCTTAGTCTACTTGTTTTCAGCAAACTGATTGAAGGGTTTTGTTTTTTTTGCGGTGCATCATCTTTAGAAGAGGCTTCCTTCTGGGATGACAGCCATGCAGACCAATTTGATGCAGTGTGCGGCATATGGTCTGAGCACTGACAGGTTGACCCCCCACCCCTTTAACCTCTGCAACAATGCTGGCAGCACTCATACGTCTATTTGCCAATGACAACCTCTGGATATGACGCTGAACACGTGCACTCAACTTCTTTGTCAACCATGGCGAGGCCTGTTCTAAGTGGAACTTGTCCTGTGAAACCGCTGTATGGTCTTGCCCACCATGCTGCAGCTCAGTTTCAGGGTCTTGCCAATCTTCTTATAACCTAGGCCATCTTTATTTAGAGCAACAATTCTTTTTTTCAGTTCCTCAGAGAGTTCTTTGCCATGAGGTGCCATGTTGAAGTTCCAGTGACCAGTATGAGTGTGACAGCGATTACACCAAATTTAACACACCTGCTCCCCATTCACATCTGAGACCTTGTAACACTAACAAGTCACATGACACCAGGGAGGGAAAATGGCTAATTGGGCCCAATTTGGACATTTCCACTTAGGGGCGTACTCACTTTTTTTGCCAACGGTTTAAACATCATTAATGGCTGTGTGTTGTTATTTTGAGGGGACACCAAATGTATACTGTTATACAGGCTGTCACTCACTACTTTACATTGTAGCAAAGTGTAATTTCTTCAGGTAACTAAGGTGGTGCAGTATATTTCAATCCGGAGTGTTTTGGATCTGGACATGTCTCAGTTTAGACAACTATTTCCTGAGACATGTTTACAGAGCGCTTTTCTGAGAAGTTTTAGTCACATAGCTTATTATGGCCACTGGGACCACCTCTACGATGCTAAGAGAGGCGGATACGTTTCTGTGACGGTTAATTGTTCCCTAGACGCGCTTTTTTATTTTAACAGCGTAGCTGCTAGCGGAAATGCTGTTACTTCAGGCTCTTCAAGGGAGCTGTCGATTATAGTCCTGCAGGCTGCATTACTGTCAGCAGGTTGTGTCCGGGGTGCAGAGGGGACAGGTAGGCACCTCAGTGAAATGCTGAGGTGTAGAGTAGCCTGTGTTTGTCTTACATTTATTTAGCTTAAGATCTTGCCAAGTTGATGGTTCTTATTGAACCTTGCCTTAGCATTTTTCTGTTAGGAACGAATGTTCTTTAAGGTGCAGTAAAAAAAATCAAAATTGATTTTTTTTTATTTTTTTTTGCAAGATGGATCAAGAGTCTGTGACTCCTGCTCAATGCAAGCTTTGTTTAGATGGACAAGTTGAACCCCTTTACCTTTTTGTTCTGATTGTATTGAGAGAACTTTAATGTACAAGAATAGACTTTTTGTTACTGAGCCACCACTCTCTCAGGTTGATGCTGCTCAGGAAATGCTTGCAGCTTTCTCCTCAAGCGTCCCAAGCCCTTGCCCATTCAGTGCCCTGCAGTTCCTCACAATCTCCTGGAGGAGTATATTTGCATGCAGAAATGGCAGCCCAGGTATCTGAGACGTTAGCTGCCATTCCCTTACTTCAAGGGAAACACAAGAGGAAAGTTAAAGAATCAGATTGTAAGGTTTCTGATCCAGTCCAGGCTAACCAAGTGGCTCTTTCTCATAAGTCTGGAGAGGAAGATACTTTGGTAGCCTCTGAGGGTGAGATCTCAGATTCGGATAGTATAATTCCTTCTTCTGATGCTGAAGGTGTTTTCTTCATATTTAAGCTTGAACACCTTCGTTTTTTGTTAAAGGAGGTTTTAGCTACTTTGGACAAATCTGATACTCCTGTCATTGTCAATCCTAAAAAATCTAGCAAATTGAATAGATATTTTGATGTTCCCTTCTCTATGGAGGCGTTTCCTGTGCCAGACCGTGCTACGGAGGTCATTGCCAAGGAATGGAAGAGACCTGAAATCCCCTTTTCCCCATCTCCAGTGTTCACAAAGATGTTCACTGTGGCTGACTCCATTAAGGAATCATGGTACCCAAGGTGGAAGGGCCGATTTCTACCTTGGCTAAGAGAACCACTATTCCCATTGAGGATAGTTGCTCTTTCAATGATCCTATGGACAAGAAGCTGGAGGCTTACTTGAAAAAGATGTATATTCATCAGGGTCCTCAATGGCAACCTGCGGTGTGTATTGCTACCGTGACAAGTGCTGCAGCCTATTATTTTTGATGCCTTATCTGAGTCTCTTCAAGCAGAGACTCCTTTGGAGGAGATGCAAGATAGGATTAAAGCTCTTAAGTTAGCCAATTCCTTTATTACTGATGCCTCTTTGCAGGTAGTCAAGTTGGGGGCCAAAATATCTGGATTTGTGATCTTGGCATGCAGAGCATTATGGCTGAAGTCATGGTCAGCAGATGTGTCCTCTAAGTCTAAACTTTTGGCGATTCCTTACAAGGGTAAGACCTGGTTTGGCAGAAATTATTTCCGATATTACTGGTGGTAAAAGATCTTTTCTGCCACAGGATAAGAAGAATAGGCCGAAAGGACATCAGAGCAATTTTCGTTTCTTTTGTAACTTCAGAGGTAAGTCTTCCCCCTCCTCTGCCAAGCAGGTACAATCCAAGCCTTCTTGGAAACCCATGTATTGTAGAGAAAGAGCGCCAAGAGACAGACCCCACCTATAGCTCTGTTTAAAGGCTATCTACCTAACCTGAAGGGGAATGGTAGTGGGTTGTGTGATCAGAGCGCCTCATGAACAAGGCCAGGTGACTGAGTAGAATAAGTGGTGATAATCAGGTATGATATACAGAAAATGTAATCATACACATTAGTTATAAAACAGAAATAAATACACAATCGTAAAATCATAAATTGTGGATCCACAATCCAGACAAAAGTAAAAAACATAAAACAATTAGCATAAAAACAACCTGCCCTTTGTTTTTATGCTCGTCATTGCTCGTATCAAGCAGGAGAGGGCATCAGTGATTCTAATAGCTCCTGCGTGGCCTCGTAGGATCTGTTATGCAGACCTGGTGGAACTGTCATCTCTACCACCGTGGAGACTTCCTCTGAGGAAGGATCTTCTACTTCAGGGTCCTTTTCTTCATCCAAATCTCGTTTCTCTGAAGCGGACTGCCTGGAGATTCAACGCTTAATTTTATCCAAGCGTGGACTTTCTGAGTTGGTCATTGAGACCATGATTCAGGCTTGTAAGCCTGTTACTAGAAATATTTACCATAAGATATGGTGTAAATATCTTTATTGGTGTGAATCCAAGGGTTACTCTTGGAGTAGAGTCAGGATTCCAATAATTTTTGCTTTTCTCCAGGAGGGTCTGGAGAAGGGTTTATCTGTCAGTACGTTGAAGGGTCAGATTTCTGGTCTATCCGTTTTGCTGCACAAGCGTCTGGCGGATGCGCCAGATGTGCAGTCTTTTTGTTAGGCCTTGGTCAGGATTCAGCCTGTGTTTAAATCTGTTGCTCCATTATGGAGCCTTAATCTTGTTCTTAAAGTTTTGCAACAGGCTCCGTTTGAGCCTATGCTTTCCATAGATATTAAGTTGTTATCTTGGAATGTTTTGTTTCTTATAGCTATCTCTTCTGCTCCGAGAGATTCAGAACTTCCGAAGGTTGTGTCAGACAAAAATATTCAGGAGATTGTGGTTCCTTCTCTGTGTCCTAATCCTTCTAATCATACGGAAAGGCTGTTAAACAATTTTTTTTTTTATTTGCAGGCGACCAAGGATTTTTGTCAGTCTTCTGCGTTGTTTGTGTGTTTTTCTGGGAATCGTAAAGGTCAGAAAGCTACTGCTTCTTCTCCTTCTCTCTAGTTGAGGAGTATTATTCGTTTGGCTAGTCAGCAGCCTCCTGAGAGAATTACAGCTTATTCCACCAGGGCTGTTTCTTCTTCTTGGGCTTTCAAAAATGAAGCTTCTGTTGAGCAGATTTGCAAGGCTGCAACTTAGTCTTCTTTGTATACTTTTTCCAAATTTTATCAATTTTATACTTTTGCCTTGGCTGAGGCTTCTTTTGGGAGAAAGGTTCTTCAAGCAGTGGTGCCTTCTGTTAGGTATACCTGTTCTTGTTCCTCCCTAGTCCTCTGTGTCCTTTAGCTTGGGTATTGGTTCCCATCAGTAAATGAGGACTCCGTGGACTCAACATTAGGAAAGAAAACAAAATTTATGCTTACCTGATAAATTTCTTTCTTTCTGGATATGGTGAGTCCACGGCCCACCCTGTACTGTTAAGACTTTTTTTTTTTACTAAACTTCAGGCACCTCTACATCTTGTGTTACTCCTTTTCTCCATTTTCCTTCGGTCGAATGACTGGGGATTGTGGGAAGGGGAGTGATGCTTAACAGCTTTGCTGTGGTGCTCTTTGCCTCCTCTGGCTGGCCAGGAGTGATATTCCCATCAGTAATTGAGGATTCCGTGGACTCAACATATCCGAAAAGAAAGGAATTTATCAGGTAAGCATAAATTTAGTTTTTCCATCTTAATGGGAGGAGAGTCCACTGCTTCATTCATTACTTGTGGAAATTAAGAACCTGGCCACCAGAAGGAGGCAAAGACACCCCAGCCAAAGGCTTAAAGGGACAGTATACACTCATTTTCATATAACTGCATGTAATAGACACTACTATAAAGAATAATATGCACAGATACTGATATAAAAATCCAGTATAAAACTGTTTAAAAACTTACTTAGAAGCTGTCAGTTTGGCTCTGTTGAAATGGTAGCTGGAAAGCCCACTGCAAGTGGCAAATAAGACACTCCCCCCCCCCTTCTTTTGCATATGAAAAGACCCTTTACACAAACAGGAGCAAGCTGGAGTAGGTAGTCGAGCGTATTCACATAAAACTTTGGGGCTTGGTTAGGAGTCTGAAAATCAGAGCAATGTTATTTAAAAATAAGCAAAACTATACATTAATTTAAAAAAAAAACTTTATGGGCTATATAAATAGATTATCTACAAAACATTTATGCAAAGAAAAAATGAGTGTATAATGTCCCTTTAAATACCTCCCCCACTCCCCTCATTCCCCAGTCATTCTTTGCCTTTCGTCACAGGAGGTTGGCAGAGAAGTGTTGGAAGATTTGGAGTAGTCTCTTATGGAGGGTAGTACTCTTCGAAATGGGACTGGAGTTTTAAGTAGTTTTGACAGCTTCTCAGTGAGAGCATGGATGAATATTAGAGTCCGGAGATGCAGGGAGAGTCTTTCTGCGAACCCATTCCAACTCATATTAACAGCTCCATAAGCAATAAGCGTTGACGAGTTTCGCTGCCTGTTTTCTGCTCTCAAGTCCATGTCAGGAGCGATGCTACTACCCTGTCACACTTGAAAGGCTGTGTTCCTGTTCCAAGGCGTAGATTCTTGTAAGATCATTTAATTTATACATATATGATAACGTAAGAAGACAGGGTCACAGTGTGTCTCCTTTATCTGTATAGAATCAAGGGTAATACCCTCAGAAAGGGGGTTATTGAACGGGGTGGGGTCTTTTTATGCATAATATGGTTTATTGGGTTTTTATGCTGTGTCATGTGTGAGATGAGGCTCTGTCAGTGTGTGAACAGTCAGTTTTCTTAGCGAGAGATTGATGCAGACCTTTTGGCACGTTTTCTCTATAGTGCAGGGGAGGTCCTGTATGGCACAACATGTGACTGGTTGTGGTATCTTTAACTTCCTCTTTCTTGACCGGCAGTTGGAAGAGACAAATCTGTTTCTCTGTGGTCCGGGTCATAGGAGGTGGTGAGTGCTCCGGCCATTGGGATATAAAGGTGCCATTTAAATTCTCTCTAGTCTGCAATAAAGGCTATGGAGGACTCTGATATGTTAGAGGGTACTCCCTCTTTAGCTAAACCTATTAACTGTGTCTATTGTGAGGAGGTCCCGGTTGATCCGCCTGCTCAACTCTGTTCCACGGGCTTCGATAAAATTGCAATATCTAAAAAGAATAAGATATTTAATACAACTGAGCCGTCCACCTCTGAGGGTTCTCCATCCCGAGAGGTGCGTTACCTACACTCATCTCCGATTGCACATGCAGCTCCCCAGGGCACTACTTATCCTCCTGTAGGAGGGCCCTTTGGCTGCCAGATTTCACTGATCAGTTACAAATGGCGGTTGCTGCTGCCTTCAATGCCTTACCACTCCCTACTAAGCGAAAGGTGAAACATAGCTATCCGTCCCAGGGGTCATCTACTACGCTGGATGTCTCTGACAGATTATCCACTGATGAGGATGACTCCGACTCTTCTGAGGATGTTCTCTCTGGGTCGGAATCTGCAACTTATAGACCTCTGCGGAGGAGACAGATTTTAAATTCAAGATGGAGCATTTGTGCTTTCTGCTGCAACTTCCGGAGGAACCTTAGATCCCTAAGATAGATAGGGTTTATGAGGACAGGGTGGTGCCTCAGAATTTCCCGGTCCCCATTAAAATGGCTAATATTATTAAGAATGAGTGTGAGAAGCTTGGTTCATCCTTTTCTCCTTCTACCTTTTTTAAAAAGCTGTTCCCCATTCCGAACTTGCAGCTTGAGTTGTGGGGGGGGCATTCCTAAGGTGGATGGCGCTATTTCCATGCTCACTAAGAGAATGACTATTCTGCTCGAGGATAGTTCTTCGTTCAAGGAGCCCAAATGTTCCAACTCACGGGGTTCGTTTTTCAACCGACAATGGTGGTCACTGCAGTGGCTGGTGCTGCTACCTATTGGTGTGATGCTCTCTCAGCTATGGTCGAGGTGGAGACTCCCCTCGAGGAGATAAAGGAATGAATTAAGGCCTTAAGGGTAGCTCATTCGTTCATCTGTGATGCAAACATGCAGATTATTCGCCTGAATGCTAAGTCATCAGATTTTTCTGTATTAGCCCGTAGGGCTCTGTGGTTAAAGTCGTGGTCTGCTGACATGACTTCCAAGTCTAGATTACTTTCCCTCCAGTTCAAAGGGAAGGTTCTTTTCGGTCCAGGCCTGGATTCTATCATATCCATGGTCACGGGTGGCAAGGATGCTTTCCAACTACAGGATAAGAAGAATAAGCCTAAAGGGTCTACTTTTTGTCCTTTTCGTGCGGACAAATCTCAGCGCCAGCAGCCTGCCGCAAAGCATGCTAACTCTTGGAACAAATTCAAGCAGAGCAAGAAGCCCGCCGAGACAAAATTGGCATGAAGGGGTGGCCCCCGATCCGTCTCTGGATCGCGTAGGGGCATCTCTTTTTGCGGAAGCGTGGATAAGAGACGGTCAGGACCCTTGGGTTCTGGAGGTCGTAGCCCAGGGTTACACGATAGGGTTCAAGACCCATCTGCCCAGAGGCAGGTTCCTCCTGTCAAACATATCATCAAGTCCAGAGAAGAGAGACACCTTCCTAGGGTGCGTGAGAGATCTCTCCTCTCTCTGAGTTATGATCTGAGTTATGATCCAATTCCCTCTAGCAGAAAGAGGTCTGGGGTATTATTCAAACCTTTTTGTGGTCCCAAAGAAGGAGGGCACGTTTCGCCCAATTCTGAACCTAAAGTGCCTAAATAAATTTCTGTCAGTTTCATCGTTCAAAATGAAGATGATCAAGTCAATTTTGCCACTAGTTCAAGAGGGGCAATTCATGGAGACAATAGACTTGAAGGATGCTTACTTTCACATACCAATCCACTCTGATCACTTCAGGATCCTAAGGCTAGCATTTCTGGACCAACACTTCCAGTTTGTGGCCCTACCGTTTGCTCTGGCGGCCGCCCCAAGAGTCTTTTCGAAGGTTCTGGGAGCGGTAGCGGGAGTCGGAGGTATTGCGGTGGCTCCTTATCTGGACGATATCCTCGTCCAGGCTCCGTCCTGCAGTCTCGTGGAAGATCGCTCGAGGGCTCTCCTTCGATCCCACGGATGGAAGATAAATGAAGGAAAGAGTTCCCTGGTCCCCAGCAACAGGGTGGAATTTCTGGGTATGGTAATAGATTATTCAGCGATGAAGATATTCTTGACAGATCAGAGACGTTGCAAGATTGTGTCCCACTCTGTCCTGCCCTTCAGACCTCCTCAAGGACATCTGTGGCCAGGTGTATGGAGTTGATTGGGCTCATGGTATCCATCATAGATGTCATTCCATACGCCAGGTTCCATCTCAGACCTCTTCAGTTGTGCATGTTGAGACAATGGAATGGTAATCACCCAGATCTATGCCAACAGATATCTCTGGACAACCAAACAAGGGAGTCCCTCTCTTGGATGATCCATCCAGGACAGCTGTCCCAGGGGGACATCCTTCTTAAGACCATCCTGAGAGATTTTGACCACGTACGCAAGTCTATCAGGATGGGGAGCTGTTTGGGGTGCCAGAAAGGCACAGGGCAGATGGACTTGAGAGAAATCGAGCCTACTGATAAATATTCTGGAACTATGAGCTTGGCCCCCCTGAGGTTATCCTGATTCATCAGATTCCAGTCGGACAACATCACCTCATTGGCTTACATAAAACCATCAGGGGGAACGAGTAGCTCCCTAGCTATGAGGGAGGTATCTCGGATCCTGGAATGGGCAGAGATCCACAATTGTTCGCTCTCAGCAATCCACATTCCGGGTGTGGACAACTGGGAAGTGGATTTTCTAAGCAGACAATCATTTCATCGAGGGAAATGGTCTTTCCACCCCGAGGTGTTCGCAGAGATCTGCAACAGATGGGGATGCCAGAGATAGATCTCATAGCATCCAGACTCAACTTCAAGCTATCCAGGGATCCCTAGGCAGAGCTGATAGATGCCTTAGCGGGACCCTGGGAGTTTAACCTACTTTACATATTTCCACCGTTGCCTCTTCTACCTTGAGTAGTGGCCCACAACAAGCAGGAGCAAGCTTTGGCTATTCGGAGTGCTCCGCCGTGGCCGCGGAGGATGTGGTTTGCGGATCTGGTGGGGATGTCATCGTCTCCTCCATGGAGGTTACCCTGGCGTAGAGATCTTCAATTCTCTAAGGCTGACTGCGTGGAGATTGTTTAGCCTTAGCCAAGAGAGGTTTTTCGGAGAGAGTGATTGATACTCTCATTCAGGCCAGGAAGCCAGTCGCTCAGAGCATCTATCATAAGGTGTGGAGGACCTACTTGTCCTGGTGTGAGGAACGGGGATACCCCTGGCATTAGGTCAGGGTATCCATGATTCTGGCTTTTCTTCAGGACGGTCTGGATAAGGGTCTTACTGCCAGTTCTTTCAAGGGACAGATTTTGGCTTTATCTGTACTGTTACACAAGAAGCTTGCAGAGCTTACTGACATTCAGTCCTTTGTTCAGGCTCTGTCTAGGATCAGACCTGTCTTTAGAAATTCTGCTCCTCCTTGGAGCTTAAACTTGGTTCTTAAGATTTTGCAGAGGACTCCGTCTCTTTCCTGGAAGGTTCTATTCCTATTGGCTATTGCATTGGCGGAAGCAACTTTTGGGGGAAAGATTCTGCTCCTCAGTTTAGGGTTCGCCTCCTTTTGCCCTCCCATTTTTTTAATTCAGTGTCCTCTAGAGCTTGGGTACTTGTTCCCACAAGTAATGAATGAAGCAGTGGACTCTCCTCCCATTAAGATGGAAAACATAAATTATGCTTACCTGATAATTTCATTTCCATCTGTGGGAGGAGAATTTACTGCTCCTGCTGTTTCTCTGGGGGCAGACCTAAATTTAGTTTTATTCTTCTGCACCATTTATACCCTGATATTTATTCTACTGTTCCTTGTTCCCTTGGCAGAATGACTGGGGGATGAGGGGAGTGGGGGAGGTATTTAAGCCTTTGGTTGGGGTGTCTTTGCCTCCTCCTAGTGGCCAGGTTCTTAATTCCTACAAGTAATGAATGAAGCAGTGGACTCTCCTCCCACAGATGGACATGAAATTATCAGGTAAGCATAATTTAGGTTTTTTGTTAACAAATGACTTTGTTTTATGTTCAGTGGTGGTGACGGGCACACAAAAATCCATTAAACATTTTTTTTTAAAGTTATGTGTTATAATCCACAACTGAAATTGTAATTTTAATGATTGCATTATTATTATAATACTTTTTATTTAACAAGAAAATAATATTTCAATAAACTGCTACAAAGCAGCATCATAAAATGCCCAATTGACAGTGCTGGGGGAATACCTACCCATAAGCACCTGTGCACTGGGAACTCATAATTGCACTAATACATGTAAAGTGCTTTGCAATGCTCTCAGCACTGATATGAAAGTCAATAGTATGTCAGAGCGGTGCAGCCCCAGCATAATACTGAGTTCTATATCGGTGCTGAGAGCAGTCCATTTTTTTGCTTGAAATAACAACTAAGTAATACCTATTTGTATCCAACATATTAATGTTCAAATGATCAACTCAGGATGAGATGCAGACTCAGCTCTGCTGCAATTCAAACCAGCACACCAGAGGTTTGCAAACATCTAGCAAGACTTTAGATGGCTACTTAAAAGAGTCTAAAAGTCTCAACTTGGGTAACGGAGTGCACTGGGAAAGGTAGAGATGCCTTCAACATTTTCCAGAAAGAAAACATTTGTTTGTTTTTTTAAATGCAAGTATGAGCATTAAACTTAAAATGCCTTATATCCTTAAAGGGACAGTATACACTCCTTTACATATAACTGCATGTAATAGACACTACTATAAAGAATAAGATGCACAGATACTAATATAAAAATCCAGTATAAAACTGGTTAAAACTTACTTAGAAGCTGTCAGTTTGGCTCTGTTGAAAAGGTAGCTGGAAAGCCCACTGCAAGTGGGAAATAAGACACTCCCCCCTCCCCCTTCTTTTGCATATGAAAAGACCCTTTACACAAACAGGAGCAAGCTGGAGAAGGTAGATGACGGTATTCACATAAAACTTTGGGGCTTGGTTAGGAGTCTGAAAATCAGAGCAATGTTATTTTAAAATAAGCAAAACTATACATTTTAAAAAAAAAACTTTATGGGCTATATAAATAGATCATCTACAAAACATTTATGCAAAGAAAAAATGAGTGTATAATGTCCCTTTAATAAGAAGCTGCTCTGTTTTGTTTCAAATGTTCGTCTAAAATCACTTTAGATTTCACCTGAATAAATTGATGATCACCAGCAGGTGGAGCCACTCTCTGTTAGCGTATATATTCCATTTATTTTATACTCCGAGTTAAAGTACCGTACATGAAATTTTGGTAATATTTTATTTTTCAGATTTTAATAGTTTTGCTCACATACATATCTATTGTTCTTGACTCTAGAGACACAGGCTTTTAAAAAACAAAAATATTATTTTGTACTTTACCCCAGTGGTGGCTGGTGAAGTTTTAAGTTGGTTTGGGCAGAATATTCTGCCATTTCCATAACTATAATAAGTTGTTGTTTTTCATAGTTTTTTTACACAGAAATCAGACATTTATTAATTCATGCATGTCCATTTATTATAGAATTTAGCACAATGGGTATGAAGTGAAGCGCTAGACTACTCCCACCTTGCCAATCTGGGATAACTACCTCCTTCCAAGGTGGTTAGTATTTAATAGATAAACACACTAAGTTTAGATGGCGCTAAAAGCTGTGGGGTTAATATTAATAGTCAAGAATGCTTATTATTAACTATTTTAGCTATGCACGGCTATCCTTATTCTGGCTATCAGTATGTTGGATAAGCTTATATAATTATTTTAAATTATTTAAAATTGGAGATATGTTCCCTCTAATCCACCAAAACAAATCAAATTTACACATCTGAGTTTAGCAATTTAGAATTTTGCTAAAACATAGTTGACATCATGTTAAAGATCCCCTTCATGATATTATATTAGAAATAAATCAATGAATGAACTAAAACTCCCAATAATTTAACTGGACACACACCCTGGGCACTAACAATATTTATCTATTTTTACTACTATTTACTTAGAGAGCTCCATTTTAACCCCTTAAGGACCAATGACGGAATTATTCCGTCATAAAACAATTGAGCAAACTGAAGCTGTGTCCTTAAGGAGTTTAAAAAAAAAAAAACTTTCTGTATTAAATACTTGAATAACAATAATAAAAACATTAAAGTGCCAGCCAACGTTCAAATTAATGTTACATAATTCTACACTGTGACACCTGCAAATGAAAAAAGGATTTTAAAGATTTAGCGTCACCAAACCTGTACTTACCTTACCTTCCTCGCCAGCCTCTCCTGCGCTGTGCTTTACTCATCGCAGGAGCGCACTACATGTAGTTCAATGGCACGACCAATTGCACTGTGATTAGACAGCACGCCTGTGAAGCACTGTTGTAGAAACCAGAAGAGACTGGTGAGGAAGGTAAGTACGGGTTTGGGGGGGGGGGGGTTAAATCTTTAACCCCTTAGTGACCAGAGAACTTTTCATTTTTCTGACCATTTGGGACCAGTGTTATTTTCACATTTCCGTGGTGTTTGTGTTTAGATGTAATTTTCCTCTTACTCATTTACTGTACCCACACATATTATATTCTATACCGTTTTTCTCACCATTAAATGGACTTTCTAAAGATACCATTATTTTCATCATATCATATAATTTACTATAAAAATGTTTATAAAATATGATGAAAAAATGGAAAAAAACACACTTTTTCTAATTTTGACTCCCAAAACCTGTTACACATCTACAACCACTAAAAAACACTCATGCTAAATAGTTTCTAAATTTTGTCCTGAGTTTAGAAATACCCAATGTTTACATCTTCTTTTCTTTTTTTGCAAGTTATAGGGCAATAAGTACAAGTAGCACTTTGCTATTTCCAAACCATTTTTTTCTTCAAAATTAGGAATAGTTACATTGTAACACTGATATCTGTCTAGAATCCCTGAATAACTCTTCACATGTATATATTTTGTTTTAGTAGACAACCCAAAGTATTGATCTAGGCCCATTTTGGTATATTTTATGCCACAATTTCACTGCCAAATGCGATAAAATAAAACAAATCGTTCACTTTTACACAAACTATTTCACAAAATTTGCAAACATGGTTGTAAATGCTTCTCTGGGATCCCATTTGTTTAGAAATAGCAGACATACTATATATTACTTTGGCATTACTTTTTGGTAATTAGAAGGCCTCTAAATTCCACTGCGCACCACACTTGTATTATGCCGAACACTTAATGGGTTAATTAGGTAGCTTGTAAGGTTAATTTTAGCTTTAGTGTAGAGATCAGCTTCCCACCTGACACATCCCACCCCCTGATCCCTCCCTGACCCCCCTCAAACAGCTCTCTTCCCTTCCCCCACCTCACAATTGTCACCGCCATCTTAAGTACTGGCAGAAAGTCTGCCAGCATTTTTTTAAATTAAATATTGATTCTGCAGTGTTGGATCCCCCCTAATCTCCCAACCTCCCTGATCCCCCCCCCCCATACAGCTCTCTAACCTTCCCCCCCTCTACCTATTTGCCGCCATCTTGGGTACTGGCAGCTGTCTGCCAGTACCCAATTTGCCCCAAAATATGTGTTTTTTTATTTTTATATGTAAAATAAATTATTTTCTGTAGTGTAGCTGCCCCCCTTCAACGCCCTACCCACCCTCCCCATCCCAGATCCCTTGCCCAGCATGTATTATTCCCCCCTCCTTCCCATACCTTCTTAATATAGTTGTGTGAATGTGGCACGCTCATGCACACCCCCCGCCGTGATCCCGACTCATAACACATCAAAGTGACAGGATCCAGAAATTAGCATTGATGGGCCGCCCACCCGCCTCCCTGCTGCTGCTCCCACCCACCAACGATCGGCACCATCGATGGCCGATGCAGAAAGGGCCACAGAGTGGCCCTCTCTGCATCGGTGGGTTAAAAAGGGTATTGCAGTGATGCCTCAAATCGAGGCATCACTGCAATACCCTGAAAGCATCTGAAAGTGATCACCAGCGCTTGAAACCCCAGAGGACGTGTGAGGCCCGTCCTTGGTCACTAACTGTATTTTTCTGTAGGACGTACCTGACACGTCCTTGTTCGTTAAGGGGTTAAGGTTACATAATTCTGCAGTTTAAAATTACTGTCACCCTTCCATGCATTAAAAAGCAGTGAAATATACAGACAAATACAGCACATTTAGTATATTTATAAGGCAACAGCTATTTTTACCATATGCAGCTTATTTAGAGTAGGTTACAGCTACTGTTTCTCACATTTATATCTTAAAATTTCTTTTTTCAACCTTATAGAAGCATCTATTTTAAAACTGTTTCTTTTAGTAAAATCTCATAGTTCATAGAAAAATATTTAGCAACTTACATTTTGCATAAACTTCTTGTTACTAAATGTTGCAAAAGTTTGCAAAGCAATTTATTGCAGATCTCTTTGATATCTAGTGTTAAAGGGACATCAAAACTCCAAAACGTTCTTTCATTATTTGCATAGAACATAGAATTTTAAACAACTTTCCAATTTACTTCTTTTCTCAAATTTGCTTTATTCTCTTGTTATCCTTAGCTGAAGGAACATCATTGCACTTCTGGCAGCTAGATGAGCACATCTAGTTAGCCAATCACAAGAGACGTGTGCAGGCACCAATCACCAGCTAGCTCCCACTAGTGTAGGATATGTTTATATTCTTTTTCAACAAGGGATACCAAGAGAACGAAGCACATTTGAAAATAGAAGTAAATTTAAAAGTGTCTTAAAATGAAATGCTCTATCTGAATCATGCAATTTTGATTTTCCTATCCCTTTTAAAATGCATTCAGATAAACATAAACGTATTGAAAGGAAAGTTATATTTGATTTGCTTTAAAGGGACAGTCAACAACAGAATTTTTGTTGTTTAAAAAGAAAGATAATCCCTTTATTACCCATTCCCCAGTTTTGCATAACCAACACAGTTATATTAATATACTTTTTACCTCTGTGATTACCTTGTATCTAAGCTTCTGCTGACTGCCCCCTTATTTCAGTTCTTTTGACAGACATGCAGTTTAGCCAAACAGTGCTCAGTCCTAGGTCACTTTACGTGCATGAGCTCAATGTTATCTATATGAAACATGTGAACTAATGCCCTCTAGTGGTCAAAATGTATTCAGATTAGAGGCAGTCTTCAAGGTCTAAGAAATTAGCATATGAACCTTCTAGTTTTAGCTTTCAACTAAGAATACCAAGAGAACAAAGCAAAATTGGTGATAAAAGTAAATTGGGAAGTTGTTTAAAATTGCATGCCCTATTTATAACATGAAAGTTTTTTTTGGGACTTGACTGTCCCTTTAATAATATGAAAGCTATTCAGATGTTTTCAAAGCATTTTTACTAGATTTGATAAAATCTTAGCCTATTCACTTTCTAAGAAATATATATTATTTTAAATATTAACAATAACTGACTGCAAACTGTTTTATTAAACTTTGAATTGTGTGTGGCTTGAATAAATCATTAAAAGAATAGAGGGAGAAAATAAAACTTGACTAGACTGTTTATTTGTGTCTCCGAAAGGAATCAAATTTCGCAGTGCACAGATTTGCAGTGAGAGCCGACCTGAGATGTGATTGGCCAGCTTCTACTATTGCATGCTGGTAGATGTAGTACTCACCTGTTTTATTATCTAGGGTTGTAGACTTCAGCTGCCTAAGTGATAAAATGTTTATTATGAAAGTGAAGGAAGAGTAGGGTCTTAAAATAACATTGTGGCATGGGGCAGTTTAAGAATTGCCCATAAAGGGAGAAAAAAGAAGCAAAAATAAAAGGTGTTTTTACAGGGAGTGTAGAATTATTAGGCAAGTTGTATTTTTGAGGATTAATTTTATTATTGAACAACAACCATGTTCTCAATGAACCCAAAAAACTCATTAATATCAAAGCTGAATAGTTTTGGAAGTAGTTTTAGTTTGTTTTTAGTTATAGCTATTTTAGGGGGATATCTGTGTGTGCAGGTGACTATTACTGTGCATAATTATTAGGCAACTTAACAAAAAACAAATATATACCCATTTCAATTATTTATTTTTACCAGTGAAACCAATATAACATCTCAACATTCACAAATATACATTTCTGACATTCAAAAACAAAACAAAAACAAATCAGTGACCAATATAGCCACCTTTCTTTGCAAGGACACTCAAAAGCCTGCCATCCATGGATTCTGTCAGTGTTTTGATCTGTTCACCATCAACATTGCGTGTAGCAGCAACCACAGCCTCCCAGACACTGTTCAGAGAGGTGTACTGTTTTCCCTCCTTGTAAATCTCACATTTGATGATGGACCACAGGTTCTCAATGGGGTTCAGATCAGGTGAACAAGGAGGCCATGTCATTAGATTTTCTTCTTTTATACCCTTTCTTGCCAGCCACGATGTGGAGTACTTGGACGCGTGTGATGGAGCATTGTCCTGCATGAAAATCATGTTTTTCTTGAAGGATGCAGACTTCTTCCTGTACCACTGCTTGAAGAAGGTGTCTTCCAAAAACTGTCAGTAGGACTGGGAGTTGAGCTTGACTCCATCCTCAACCCGAAAAGGCCCCACAAGCTCATCTTTGATGATACCAGCCCAAACCAGTACTCCACCTCCACCTTGCTGGCGTCTGAGTCGGACTGGAGCTCTCTGCCCTTTACCAATCCAGCCACGGGCCCATCCATCTGGCCCATCAAGACTCACTCTCATTTCATCAGTCCATAAAACCTTAGAAAAATCAGTCTTGAGATATTTCTTGGCCCAGTCTTGACGTTTCAGCTTGTGTGTCTTGTTCAGTGGTGGTCGTCTTTCAGCCTTTCTTACCTTGGCCATGTCTCTGAGTATTGCACACCTTGTGCTTTTGGGCACTCCAGTGATGTTGCAGCTCTGAAATATGGCCAAACTGGTGGCAAGTAGCATCTTGGCAGCTGCACGCTTGACTTTTCTCAGTTCATGGGCAGTTATTTTGCGCCTTGGTTTTTCTACACGCTTCTTGTGACCCTGTTGACTATTTTGAATGAAACGCTTGATTGTTCGATGATCACGCTTCAGAAGCTTTGCAATTTTAAGAGTGCTTGCATCCCTCTGCAAGATATCTCACTATTTTTTACTTTTCTGAGCCTGTCAAGTCCTTCTTTTGACCCATTTTGCCAAAGGAAAGGAAGTTGCCTAATAATTATGCACACCTGATATAGGGTGTTGATGTCATTAGACCACACCCCTTCTCATTACAGAGATGCACATCACCTAATATGCTTAATTGGTAGTAGGCTTTCGAGCCTATACAGCTTGGAGTAAGACAACATGCATAAAGAGGATGATGTGGTCAAAATACTCATTTGCCTAATAATTCTGCACTCCCTGTAATGTGGCATTTTAAGGATGCATGATTCAATTTAGAAAATCACCAACATTAACATACAATCGCACTACCTGAAAAAAAAATGTTCAGAATAATTATGACGTGGAAAAATAAAATGATAAAAACAATAATAGGACATTTGGAGGGACAATGACCTCACTCACTACCCCAGTGGACCAGCCACCACTGCTTTACCCTATCTTGTATTTTTTTTTTATTTATTGCTGTTGAACACTCGGACTACCCTGCTAGATTACTTGCACTCTTGAAGGTATTTTGTATAACTGCCATTTCCATGTGTGTATATTATGGGTTAAAAATAAATTTTTACAGTACAATTTTACATTTTAAAGGGACACTGAACCCACATTTTTTCTTTCGTGGTTCAGATAGAGCATGACATTTCAAGCAACTTTCTAATTTATGCCTATTATCAAATTTTCTTAGTTCTCTTGGTATCTTTATTTAAAATGCAAGAATGTAAGTTTAGATGCCGGCCCATTTTTGGTGAACAACCTGGGTTGTTCTTGCTGATTGGTGGATAAATTCATCCACCAATAAAAAAGTGCTGTCCAGAGTTCTAAACCCAAAAAAAAGCTTAGATGTCTACTTTTTCAAATAAAGATAGCAAGAGATTTAAGAAAATGTGGCAATAGGAGTACATTAGAAAGTTGCTTAAAATTGTATGATCTATCTGAATCACGAAAGAAAAAATTTGGGTTCAGTGTCCCTTTAAGGAGAATTCTTGCAGTTTATTTTATGTTGCTAAATTTTGCAAAATGATTATTAATTCTGATCTACACACACATATATAAATATATATTTATACACACACACACACATATATTTATATATATAATTGGGTGTTTGGATCAGCAATTTCATTTTTATCTATCAAATAACTGAAGGACACAGAAATATTTCAGTAGTGAAATTAGGTTTATTGGATTAACAAAAAATATGCAATATGCATCAAAACGAAATTAGACAGGTGCATAAATTTGGGCACCCCAACAGAAATATTGCATCAATATTTAGTAGAACCTCCTTTAGCAGAAATAACAGCCTCTAGACACTTTCTATAGCCTGTAATGAGTGTCTGGATTCTGGATGAAGGTATTTTGGACTATTCCTCCTTGCAAAACATCTCCAGTTCAGTTAGGTTTGATGCTTGCCGAGCATGGACAACCCGCTTCAAATCACCCCACAGATTTTCAATAACATTCAGGTCTGGGGACTGGGATTACCATTCCAGAACATTGTACTTATTCCTCTGCACATATGCCAGAGTAGATTTTGAGCAGTGTTTTGGGTCATTGTCTGGTTGAAATATCGAGCCCCGGCGTAACTTCAACTTTGTCTCCGATTCCTCAACAGTATCTGCTGGTATTGAGTGGAATCCATGCGACCCTCAACTTGAACAAGATTCACAGTACCGGCACTGGCCACATAGCCCCACAGCATGATGGAACATCCACCAAATTTTACTGTGGGTAGCAAGTGTTTGTCTTGGAATGCTGTGTTATTTTGCCGCAATGCATAACGCCCCTTGTTATGACCAAATATCTCAATCTTTGTTTCATCAGTCCACAGCACCTTCTTCCAAAATGAAGCTGGCTTGTCCAAATGTGCGTTTGCAAACCTCAAGCGACTCTGTTTGTGGTGTGTGTGCAGAAAAAGCTTCTTCCGCATCACTCTCCAAAACAGCTTCTTCTTGTGCAAAGTGCGCTGAATCGTTGAACGATGCACAGTGACACCATCTGCAGCAAGATGATGTTGTAGGTCTTTGGAGGTGGTCTGTGGGCTGTTTTTGACCGTTCTCACCATTCTTTGCCTCTCCGATATTTTACTTGGCCTGCCACTTCTGGCCTTAACAAGAACTGTGCCTGTGGTCTTCCATTTCCTCACTTTGTTCCTCACAGTGGACACTGACAACTTAAATCTCTGTGATAGCTTTTTGTAGCCTTCCGCTAAACCATAATGTTGAACAATCTTTGTTTTCAGGTCATTTGAGAGTTGTTTTGAGGCCCCCATGTTGCCACTCTTTAAAGGAGAGTCAAAGAGAACAACAACTTGCAATTGGCCACCTTAAATACTTTTTCTCATGATTGGATGCACCTGTCTATGAAGTTCAAGGCTTAATGGGCTCACCAAACCAATTGTGTGTTCCCTTTAATCAGTGCTAGGTAGTTACAGGTATTTAAATCAACAAAATGACATGGGTGTCCAAATTTATGCACCTGTCTAATTTCATTTTGATGCATATTGCACATTTCTTTCATGTAATTGGCAAGAGTCCATGAGCTAGTGACATATGGGATATACAATCCTACCAGGAGGGGCAAAGTTTCCCAAACCTCAAAATGCCTATACATACACCCCTCACCACACCCACAATTCAGTTTTACAAACTTTGCCTCCTATGGAGGTGGTGAAGTAAGTTTGTGCTAAGATTTCTACGTTGACATGCGCTTCTCAGCATTTTGAAGCCCGATTCCTCTCAGAGTACAGTGAATGTCAGAGGGATGTGAAGGTAGTATCTATCACCTATTGAATACAATGGTCATCCTAACGGGGTTCTATTTCATAGGTTCTCTGTTATCGGTCGTAGAGATTCATCTCCTACCTACCTTTTAAGATCGATATACTCTTATATACCATTACCTCTACTGATTCTCGTTTCAGTACTGGTTTGGCTATCTGCTATTTGTGGATGAGTGTCTTTTGGTAAGTATGTTTCATTTATTTAAGACACTCTCAGCTATGGTTTGGCACTTTGTATATAAAGTTTTAAATATATGTTTATACTTATATTTGCCATGATTCAGGTTTATCAGTATATTTCCTTTTTTGCAGACTGTCAGTTTCATATTTGGGAAATGCATAAAAAAAAAAAAAATACCTGAGGTTTTCAAATTGATTCTTTTTTTTAAATTGCGAGCTGTATTAGATTCGCGTGAGCGCAAAATGCTATAATTTATTGTGTCATTCTTGGCGCGAGACTTTTTTGGCACGAGAATTACGTTTACGCAAATTCGTCATTTGCAGTGTCTTAGTTGACGTCGAGTCTTTTCACGAAGTTGTGTCATCTATGATGCTCATGTTTGTTGCGGACGTTTATGGCGCCAAAAAATATTTTCAGTTGTGGGCGTCATACTTGGTGCCAAACTGTTTGTTATTATTTAAGACTTCATTTCTTTTTGCCTCTGGTCCTTTTTTTCTTTGTCAGAGGCCTATTCTGTTTGCATTTTTTTCCCATTCCTGAAACGGTCATATAAGGAAATAGATAATTTTGCTTTATATGTTGTTTTTTCTCTTACATATTGCAAGATGTCTCAATCTGATCCTGTTTCAGAATCTACTACTGGAATCCTGCTGCCTGATATCGGTTCTACCAAAGCTTAATTGCATTTGTTGTAAACTTGTAGTAACTGTTCCTCCGGCTGTAGTTTGTAATAGTTGTCATGATAAACTTTTACATGCAGAGAATATTTCCATCAGTAGTGTTGCATTACCTGTTGCTGGTCCATCAACATCTAATGTTCAGGATATTCCTGTCAATTTGAGAGAATTTATTTCTGATTCCATTCAGAAGGCTTTGTCTGCCATTCCGCCTTCTAATAAACTTAAAAGGTTTTAAAACTTCTCATACAGTTGATGAATTTTCAAATGACCGACAACATACTGATTTATCTATCTCTGATGAGGATCCGTCTGATTCAGAGGATCCTGCCTCAGATATTGACACTGACAAATCTTCATATTTATTTAAAATGGAGTATATTCATTCTTTATTGAAGGAAGTGTTGATTGCATTAGATATAGAGGAGTCTAGTCCTCTTGATACTAAAACTAGTAAACGTTTAAATTCGGTTTATAAACCTCATGTTGTTATACCAGAGGTTTTTACAGTTCCTGATGCTATTTCAGATATGATTTCAAAGGAATGGAATAGACTGGGTACTTCTTTTACTCCTTCTTCAAGGTTTAAAAAATTGTATCCGTTGCTTCCTGATAGATTGGAGTTTTGGGAAAAGATCCCCGAAGTTGATGGGGCCATCTCTACTCTTGCTAAGCGTACTACTATTCCTACGGAAGACAGTACTTCTTTTAAAGATCCTTTAGATAGGAAACTTGAATCCTATCTAAGGAAGGCTTATTTATGTTCAGATCATCTTCTTAGGCCTGCTATTTCTTTGGCTGATGTTGCAGCTGCTTCAACTTTTTGGTTGGAAACTTTAGCGCAACAAGTATCAGACCATAATATGTATAGCATTGTTAAGTTAATTCAACATGCTAATAATTTTGTTTGTGATGCCATTTTTGATATCATCAGAATTGATGTTAGATATATATCTTTACCTATTTTAGCTAGAAGAGCTTTATGGCTTAAATCTTGGAATGCTGATATGACTTCTAAATCGATGTTGCTATCTCTTTCTTTCCAAGGTAATAAATTATTTGGTTCTCAGTTGGATTCTATAATTTCAACTGTTACTGGGGGGAAGGGTTTTTTTTTTACCTCAGGATAAAAAAATCTAAGGGCAAATTTAAAGCTTCTAACCGTTTTCGTTCCTTTCTACAGAATAAGGAACAGAAACCTAATCCTTCCCCTAAGGAATCTGTTTCCAAATGGAAGCCTTCCTCAGTCTGGAATAAATCCAAGCCATTTAAGAGATCTAAACCAGCCCCCAAGTCTGCATGAAGGTGCGGCCCTCATTCCAGCTCAGCTGGTAGGGGGCAGACTTAAATTTTACAAGGATGTTTGGATAAATAAAGTCCAAAATCATTGGATTCAGAACATTGTCTCTCATGGGTACAGAATAGGTTTCAGAGTAAGACCGCCCGTGAGACGTTTCTTTCTCTCACGCAGTGCAGTGAACCCAGAGAAAGCACAGGCTTTCCTGAAGTGTGTTTCAGACCTGGAGTCTTCTGGGGTAATCATGCCGGTTCCTTTTCAGGAACAGGGTCTGGGGTTTCATTCAAATCTGTTCATTGTCCCAAAGAAAGAAAATTCATTCAGACCAGTTCTGGATCTAAAAATCTTGAATCGTTATATAAGGACTACTCTGCCTTTTGTTCAGCAAGGGCATTATATATCCACAATAGACTTACAGGATGCATATCTTCATATTCCGATTCATCCAGATTACTATCAGTTCCTGAGATTCTCTTTTCTAGACAAGCATTACCAATTTGTTGCTCTTCCTTTTGGCCTAGCAACAGCTCCAAGGATCTTTTAAAAGGTTCTCGGTGCCCTTCTCTCTGTAATCAGAGAGCGGGGTATTGTGGTGTTTCCTTATTTGGACGATATCTTGGTACTTGCTCAGTCTTTACGTTCTGCAGAATCTCACACGAATCAACTAGTGTTGTTTCTTCAAAGACATGGTTGGGGGATCAATTTACCAAAAAGTTCTTTGATTCCTCAGACAAGGGTAACCTTTTTAGGTTTCCAGATAGATTCAGTATCCATGACGTTGTCTCTAACAGACAAGAGACGTTTGAAGTTGGTTGCAGTCTGTCGGAACCTTCAGTCTCAGTCATTCCCTTCAGTAGCTATGTGCATGAAGGTTTTAGGTCTCATGACTGCAGCATCGGACGCGATCCCCTTTGCTCGTTTTCACATGAGACCTCTTCAGCTTTGTATGCTGAACCAATGGTGCAGGGATTATACAAGGATATCACAATTAATATCCTTAAATCCCAATGTTCGACTATCTCTGACTTGGTGGTTAGATCACCATCGTATAGTTCAAGGGGCCTCTTTTGTTCGTCCAACCTGGACCGTGATCACAACAGATGCAAGTCTTTCAGGTTGGAGAGCTGTCTGGGGATCTCTGACAGTACAAGGGGTTTGGAAATCTCAAGAGGCGAGATTACCAATCAATATTTTGGAACTCCGTGTGATTTTCAGGGCTCTTCAGATTTGGCCTCTCTTGAAGAGAGAACCGTTCATTTGTTTTCAGACAGACAATATCACAACTGTGGCATATGTCAATCATCAGGGTAGGACTCACAGTCCCCAAGCTATGAAAGAAGTATCACGGATACTTGCCTGGGCGGAATCCAGCTCCTGTCTAATTTCTGCGGGCCATATCCCAGGTATAGACAATTGGGAAGCGGATTATCTCAGTCGTCAGACTTTACATCCGGGAGAGTGGTCTCTTCACCCAGATGTGTTTTTTTCAAATTGTTCAGATGTGGGGGCTTCCAGAAATAGATCTGATGGCATCTCATCTAAACAAGAAACTTCCCAGGTACCTGTCCAGGTCCAGGGATCCTCAGGCGGAGGCAGTGGATGCATTGACACTTCCTTGGAGTTATCAACCTGCCTATATTTTTCCGCCTCTAGTTCTCCCAAGAGTGATTTCCAAAATCATCATGGAGCAATCGTTTGTGCTGCTGGTGGCTCCAGCATGGCCACACAGGTTTTGGTATGAGGATCTTGTTCGGATGTCCAGTTGCCAACCTTGGCCACTTCCGTTAAGACCAGACCTTCTATCTCAAGGTCTGTTTTTCCATCAGGATCTCAAATCATTAAATTTGAAGGTATGGAAATTGAACGCTTAGTGCTTAGTCATAGAGGTTTCTCTGATTCAGTAATTAAAACTATGTTGCAGTCTCGTAAATCTGTTTCTAGAAAGATTTATTATCGAGTTTGGAAGACCTACATTTCATGGTGTTCTTCTCATAACTTCAATTGGCATTCTTTTAGAATTCCTAGAATTGTACAGTTTCTTCAGGATGGTTTGTCTGCAAGTTCTTTGAAAGGACAAATTTCTGCTCTTTCTGTCTTATTCCACAGAAAAATTGCTAAACTTCCTGATATTCATTGTTTTGTACAGGCGTTGGTTCGTATCAAGCCTGTCATTAAATCAATCTCTCCTCCCTGGAGTCTTAATTTGGTTTTAAAGGCTTTACAGGCTCCTCCGTTTGAGCCTATGGGGCATATGTATCAAGCTCCGAATGGATCTTGATGCCCCGTGTTTCTGGCGAGCCTGCAGCAGTCACAAAGACCGCTGCTCCATAACCTGTCCGCCTGCTCTGAGCAGGCGGACAGACATCGCCGGAAAATCAACCCGATTGAGTACGATCGGGTTGATTGAGACCCCCTGCTGGCGGCCTATTGGCCGCAAGTCTGCAGGGGGCGGCGTTGCACCAGCAGCTCTTGTGAGCTGCTGGTGCAATGCTAAATACGGCGAGCGTATTGCTTGCCGTATTCAGCGAGGTCTGGCGAATCTGTTCTGCAGTGTCGGATCAGGTCCACCAGACCTTGATAAATATGCCCCTATGCATTAGTTGGACATTAAATTGCTTTCTTGGAAAGTGTTGTTTCTTTTGGCCATCTCTTCTTCTAGAAGAGTTTCTGAATTATCGGCTTTTTCTTGTGAGTCTCCTTTTCTGATTTTTCATCAGGATAAGGAGGTTTTGCGGACTTCATTTAAATTCCTACCTAAAGTTGTGAATTCCAACAATATTAGTAGAGAAATTGTTGTCCCTTCCTTGTGTCCTAATCCTAAGAATTCTTTGGAAAAATCCTTACATTCTTTGGATGTGGTGAGAGCTTTGAAATATTATGTTGAAGCTACTAAAGATTTCAGGAAGACTTCTAGTCTATTTGTTATCTTTTCTGGTTCTAGGAAAGGTCAGAAGGCTTCTGCTGTTTCCTTGGCTTCGTGGTTAAAGTTTTTGATTCATAACGCTTATTTGGAGTAGGGTAAATCCCCGCCTCAGAGGATTACGGCTCATTCTACTAGGTCTGTTTCCACTTCCTGGGCTTTTAAGAATGAAGCTTCAGTTGATCAGATTTGCAAAGCAGCAACTTGGCTTCTTTGCATACATTTACTAAATTCTACCATTTTGATGTTTATTCTTCTTCAGAAGCAGTTTTTGGTAGAAAAGTTCTTCAGGCAGCTGTTTCAGTTTGATTCTTCTGCTTATAATTTCAGTTTTTTTCTTTTTCTTTATAAGATTAAAAATTATGATTTGGGTTGTGGATTAATTTTTTTCAGCGGAATTGGCTGTCTTTATTTTTATCCCTCCCTCTCTAGTGACTCTTGAGTGGAGTTCCACATCTTGGGTATTTGCTATCCCATATGTCACTAGCTCATGGACTCTTGACAATTACATGAAAGAAAACATAATTTATGTAAGAATTTACCTGATAAATTCATTTCTTTCATATTGGCAAGAGTCCATGAGGCCCACCCTTTTAAGGGTGGTTATCATTTTTTTTGTATAAAGCACAATTATTCCAATTCCTTTGTTGATGCTTTTTTACTCCTTTCTTTATCACCCCACTACTTGGCTATTCGTTAAACTGAATTGTGGATGTGGTGATGGGTGTATTTATAGGCATTTTGAGGTTTGGGAAACTTTGCCCCTCCTGGTAGGATTGTATATCCCATACGTCACTAGCTCATGGACTCTTGCCAATATGAAAGAAATGAATTTATCAGGTACATTTTTACATAAATTATGTTTTTCTGTTAATCCAATAAACCTCATTTCACTACTGAAATATTACTGTGTCCTTCAGTTATTTGATAGATCAAAATGAAATTACTGATCCAAAAACCCAATTATTTATAAATGAAAATCATGGAAATCATCAGGGGTGCCTAAACTTTTGCATACAACTGTATGTGTATATATATATATATATATATATATGGAAAAGTATAGAAGGAGACAGGCGCACAGGGGCACACTTCGTGTAATACGTTCACAAACAGTACATAAATAACAGTGGGGAAATTATCCGCGCTCACCTGATGTACCCTCAAGTAGTGAGGTACTAAAAATGCACTTCTATGGTTATACTCTGTTCCTTTGCTCCCTTCTCGTTTGTCCACGATCCTCCAGTGTTTGGTGTATCTCCAGTGGGTCACCGTTGTCCGTTCACCTATTTCCCATATCTGCCAAAAAAGGAAAGGCAAACAATAGTGCAGATGGCTTCTTAATGTGATCACTATTAAAATACTCCGGTTTTGGTCTCCACTGACCTTTCTCAAGACTATATATATATATATATATATATATATATATATATATATATATATATATATATATATATATATATATATATATATATATATATATAGAGAGAGAGAGAGAGAGAGAGAGAGAGAGAGAGAGAGAGAGAGAGAGAGAGAGAGAGAGAGAGAGAGAGAGAGAGAGAGAGAGAGAGAGAGAGAGAGAGAGAGAGAGAGAGAGAGAGAGAGAGAGAGAGAGAGAGAGAGAGAGAGAGAGAGAGAGAGTGAGAGTATGAGTATGTGTGGAGTGTATACACATAGAACGTGCAGGAAAAAGCAGATGTTTTAATTGTTATAATTGTGCCAGATAACTGCCATGTTCGTGGCAGACAGTCTTCCTACAAGTGTTGGCAAGAGGAAGCCAATGAAGGGATTGGCAGAGAGGTGCAGCAGATGAAGAGTGACGTGTAAGGAAGATGAGCCTGGCAGAGGCATTTATTATGGATTTTAAAGGAGCTAGGTGGCAGCTAAGGAGACCAGAGGAGGATGGAGTTGCAGTAGTCAAAGCGGAAAAGGATGAGAGAGTGGATTCAAATCTTACTTGTCTTGTGTAAGGAAATGTCTAATTTTAGAGATGTTTTTTTTATGGTGGAAGCAGCAGGCTTTAGCCAAGAACTGAATGTGAGGAGTGAAAGAAAGATCTGAGTCAAGTGTGACCCCAAGACATCGGGCATGTGGGGTAGGAGTAATTATGTAGTTATCGACAGTTATAGAGAAATGGGGGGGTGGAGATTTTGAAAGAAGGGGGGAAAATAAGGAGCTCAGTTTTGGAGAGATTTAGCTTGAGGTAGTGAGAGGGCATCCAAGATGAGATATTAGAAAGACAGTGACATGGGTTGGCAAGGAAAGATAGAGGTCTGGTGCAGATAGGCATACAAATGATATTGAAACCCGTGGGACTTTATTAAGGAACCAAATGATGACGTGTAGATTGAGAAGAGAAGGGGACCAAGGACAGAGCCTTGTGGTACCCCAACAGAGAGTGGTAACGAAACAGAGGATGCCCCAGAGAAGGCTACACTAAAGGTACAATTAGACTAATAGGCAGAGAACCACGACAGGGATGTGTGGCAAATGCCAATGAATTAGAGGGTTTGGAGCAAAAGAGAGTGATCAACAGTATCAAAGGCTGCAGACAGATCAAGGAGGATAAGCAGAGAGAAGTGGCCTTTAGATTTTGCTGTAAGTAGGTTGTTGGTAACCTTAACAATTGCTGTCTCTGTGGAGTGATGGGGGCAAAATCCAGATTGCAGTGGGTCATGGAGGGAGTTTAATGTAAGGAAATGGGATAGATGTGCATATACTAGCTTTTCAAGAAGCTTTGAGGCAAGAGGGAGAGGGGAAAAGAGCGGTAGTTGGATGGGGAGGTTGGATCAAGAAAAGGTTTTTTTTGAGGATAGGTGTGACCATTGTATGTTTAAGAGATGAGGGAACCATACCAGTGCTTAGGGAGAGGTTGAAGAGGTGTATGTGTATAGGGGTAAGGGTAGAAGAGAGGGAGAGGAGTAACTGTGAGGGGATAGGTTCGAGGGGACAGGTAGTGAGGTAAGAGGACAGTATAAGGGCAAAAACTTCTCTGTAACAGGGGCAAAAGAGCTACATTTATGGCTATGTGGGTTTTGGATGATTGTGAACTTTTAAGGGGGTGAGAGACCGGTAGTATGTTGAGGGCTGATTTAATTTCTGATGGAGTTCGATTTTGTTACTCAAGTAGCTGGCAAATTCTTGAGCTGAGAGAGAAGTTGTAGTTGGAGGTGGGGGTGGGTGTAGAAGAGCATTGAACGTGGAGAACAGATGTTTTGAGTTTGAAGAAAGAGTAGAGATAAGAGTATATGAGTAACGTTGCTTATATAGATTAAAGGCATTTCAGTAAGAGTTCAAGATGAACTTGTAGTGGAGAAAGTCAGCTGAACTCCTACATTTTCTCAAGTGTTGCTCAGCAGTACGGGAACATCTGCATAGATACCGTGTCAGAGGAGTATGCCAGGGCTGAGGATGAGTGTATGATTTCCGTGCTGTGGTAGGTGGGGCAAGATTGTCAAGGACCGATGTAAGGGTGGATTTATAGTGGCAGATAGATTCATCAGGTCAGGAAAAGGAGGGGATGGAAGAGAGGAGAGATTTGAGAGAGCTAGCAAGTTGTTGCTGGACTAATTACTTGATGCTTCTGTGAAGTTTGGTGTGAGGGGTAGAAGGAGAGAGAGTTGTAGGGAGGGATGTGTTGTTACAAGTGAAGAGATGATAGATAGAGGAAAAGGGAGTGACCTTCTTTGTGAGTGGGAGAGTTAGTCTATTGTGACAGGCCGAAATAGGAATGGAGTTGCAGAAGTTTTGCAGAGATGACAGTGGGGTTGTCAACAGGGAGGTTTAAGTCACTAAAAATGAGGGTAGGGGTATCTATAGAAAGGAAGTAAGGTAGCCAGGAGGCAAAGTGATCTAGAAATAGAGTTACAGAGCCAGGGGGGCGGTATATGACTGCAACGCATATAGAGAGGGGAGAGAATAAGTGAACCATATGTGTTTCGAATGAAGAAAATGTGAAGCAAGAGAAGGGCTGTATTTGTTGAAAGGTGCAACGAGAGGAAAGTAAAATAGCAACACCACCTCCTTGTCTATTATCAGACCTAGGAGTGTGGCTGAAGTACAGAAATAGAGATTAATTTACTCTAAAATAAGACAATATTTTAAAAGAAAAACAAATACATTTTAAAGCAGCAGAAGCAGGTAAACTAGTTGAGGATGGTAAGTGAAGTTGTAATTATGTGATAGTGTTTGTATAAAGTGTATGCAGGGATGCATTTTTGTCTAAAAATAATGTACATAAATTAATGCACTACAATGCTTTTATTTATATATATATATATATATATATATATATATATATATATATATATATATATATATATATATATATATATATATATATATATATATATATATATATATATATATAGGCTTACCAGAAGTCCCACTTTTACTGGGATTGTCCCGGTTTGGAGGCGCTGTCCCAGTGTCCCACCCAGTTGTTCATTGTGTCCCAGTAGGGTTGCCACCTTCAGGTTTCAAATCATGTGTCCGTGTTTCAGACCACCTGAAACCCAGACACATTATTCAAAATGACTGTACTGTGGCTCTCCAGCATAGTTGGATGCTGGTACTTTGTTACATACAGCCCTGCTTAGCTTAACGTCCGTGTCCTTCAAAGTTTACATTTAGTAATACAGTCTGAGTGAGCAGCACAGGGTTTTTTTATTTTGTAGTACTACTTGGTTTATTTTTCTAAGAATTTAACACCCCGACCCCTGGTGACATTGCCGGTAATACACCTTTAGGGGAATCATATGGGTATGACCAGGAAGTACAGACAGGAAGGATTTTTGGCCTGGATCTTGCTTTACTTCATGCAGGATAGTATTTTGGTTATAATCTTCCTGCATTATGGTATAGACTATATAGTAGCCTCTTAAACAGCTTTAGTGGGTACGTGTTTCTTTTTTACTTTCATTCAATATTGTATTTATGCCTTATAAGTATTTGGCTCTGTTCCTTAATTAGACACATAAAACACATATTACACTGCAGATATTAAATTGTGAAATTGATAATTATGAAAGTGATAATTATGCTTGATGTTTGGCATTATTTAGAATCTGAGATTTAGATTAATGATTTATTTGCCATGACAACGTAATGGTGCCTTTTTCACTAGGGGGTGGTGTTATGGTCTATTTAAACTGTGTGATTCACTTGTTTGACTGAGGAAGGGTAGTATATCCACAAAACATTACACACATAAAAGCTACTACTTTAAAAGGACCGGTAATTGCCACGCCCCCTTGACCACACCCCCACTGGCACCGCACCAGGTGGTCCCAGTTTCACCTCTAAAAATTATGGTAAGCCTATATATATATATATATATATATACTGTGTATATATATATATATATATATACTGTGTGTATGTATGTATATATATATATATATATATATATATATAAAAATATAAATCAATCAATCAAACCACTGCACTCCCTTGCTGTGCAAAATCACAGGTGCTCAGTCCATAGAAATAGATATGCTGTGAAGTAAACCAGGCACTCTTGTTTTTTTAAAACAAATAATTTCTTTATTATCCGGTACAATCCGGTATTCCCAATGTTTCAGTCCTTACATTGGACCTTTGTCAAGGGTATAAATCTGTCAAAATAGCATACAAATGATCAACATTAAATCTACTTACATATTTATAATGTCACACTTAGAAATACAGAGCACATAGTAAAACTGGAAGTGACATCATACCTGATCCGGGTCCGGCTATCATATTCTTCCCCAACATTTACCTCAGACTTTAAAGCTCCCAGGCCAAAAAATAAGCCAATCAAAAGAGCAGGGCGAAGCCATCACCCTGGTAACCAAACAGCAAGCAGAAAACAAAAAAGAAAAAAGTAAAAAAAAGGCATCACTACTTGCAGTAAACTAACACATAACAATATTGATCAAAAAATAATAACTATATGTATGCAGAGCCGGATCAGAGAGTAATTTACGGAGTACAAATTTATAATAAATTCTAAACCTCAAGATAGATAAGATGGTAATGGCAGAAATCCATTTAATCTAATATTATGCTCATGAGCATAAAAATAATATACTAACTATAATACAGCAGAGATATATTGCAGAAATAAATCTCTATCTTTCAGAGAGAAAACATGACAATTTTACTTGCTTATTTAACCCTCAAGGGGTCATCGTTTGTAAGCGATAGATCCACTCCACCTCCCTACAGAGTAACTGTTTTTTTAGTGTTGCCCCCTCTTGGGTGACGTTTGATCTGATCTATGGGCATACACCTCAGGTCTGCCACACCATGGTTTGCTTACAGAAAGTGTAAGGCAACCGAGTGGTCACTTTTCTTATTTTTTAATGCCTGTCTAATAGTAGATTTATTATTTGCAATTCTATCCTTTAGGGGGTGCTCCGTTTTACCAACATACATTAACCCACATGGGCATTTGATTATATAAACCACTATCTCAGATGAACGGGTTAACCTATGCTTTAAGCGCATTCAATTGATTTCTGCCATTGCCATCTTATCTATCTCGAGGTTTAGAATTTATTATATATTTGCACTCCGTAAGTGACTGTCACTCTCTGATCCGGCTCTGCATACATATAGTTATTTGATCAATATTGTTATATGTTAGTTTACTACAAGTAGTGATGCTTTTTTTACTTGCTGCTGTTTGGTTACCAGGGTGATGGATTCGCCCTGCTCTTTTGATTGGATTATTTTTTGGCCTGGGAGCTTTAAAGTCTGAGGTTAATGTTGGGGAAGTATGTGATAGCCGGACCGGATCAGGTATGATGTCACTTCCAGTTTTACGATGTGCTCTATATTTGTGACATTATAAATATGTAAATAGATTTGATTTTGATCATTTGTATGCTATTTTGACAAAGGTCCAATGTGAGGACCGAAACATTGGGAATACCGGATTGTACCGGATAATAAAGAAATTATTTGTTTGAAAAAAACAAGAGTGCCTGGTTTCCTTCATTGTGTGTATATATATATATATATATATATATATATATATATATATATATAAAAATATTTATATATATAGGTAAACAGTTTTTACAGCTATAAGGAGTTAAGTAAACATTATTTAGAAAAACTATATAGTCTCAAGAATAATAAACACTATGGCCTAGGATTACAAGTGGAGCACACACAATACATTGAAATGTAAATACACATTAAAAATATAATACTGTATCTTGTAAATATAGCCTATTTTGCATTTTTAAGTTTGTTTTTAGAAAATATATTAATTTTATTTGGATATGAAACAGATTTTTTTTTAAAGGGACATGAAAGATAGAGAATACAATTTTTAAAAAGTTTCCAATTTACTTCTATTATAAACTTACTTTGTTCTTATATTATTCATTGTTGAAGAGAGATTCTAGATAGGTAGCATGCACATGTCTGGATTGCTACATGACAGGAAATAGTGTTGCCATCTAGCGCTCTTGGTAATAAACAACTTTGTGGCAAAACTGCTGCAGACACGTGCACACTCCTTCCTGCTTTACAACAAAGGATAACAAGAAAACGGGGAAAAAATATTGATAATAGAAGTAAATTGGAAAGATGTTTAAAATTGTATGTTCTATCTGAATCATTAAAGAAAAATGTTATTTCTTTCATGTAATTAGCAAGAGTCCATAAGCTAGTGACGTATGGGATAAACATTCCTACCAGGAGGGGCAAAGTTTCCCAAACCTTAAAATTCCAATAAATACACCCCTCACCACACCCACAATTCAGTTTTACAAACTTTGCCTCCCATGGAGGTGGTGAAGTAAGTTTGTGCTAGATTCTACGTTGATATGCGCTTCGCAGCAGGCTGAAGCCCGGTTTTCCTCTCAGAGTGCAGTGAATGTCAGAGGGATGTGAAGAGAGTATTGCCTATTTGAATACCATGGTCTTCCTCTAGGGGATCTATTTCATAGGTTCTCTGTTACCGGTCATAGAGATTTCTTCTCCTACCTACCTTTTCAGATCGACGATATACTCTTATATACCATTACCTCTACTGATTCTCGTTTCAGTACTGGTTTGGCTATCTACTATATGTAGATGAGTGTCTTAGGGTAAGTAAGTCTTATTTCTATTTATGACACTCAAAGCTATGGTTGGGCACTTTATATGTAAAGTTCTAAATATATGTGTTTAAACTTATATTTGACATGATTCAGGATAATCAGTATTCCTTCATTCAGACTATCAGTTTCATTTTTTTGGGAAAATGCATATAAATTTTATTTTTCTTACCTTAAAATTTTCAATTGACTTTTTTTCAAAAATTGCGGGCTGTTAGGCTCGCGGGTGCAGAAAATGCTTCTATTTATTGCGTCATTCTTGGCGCGAGACTTTTTTGGCGCAATACACATACGTAAAAACTATGACGCCGGAAGTTTTCACGTAATTGCGTCATTTTTTACGTATGTGTATTGCAGACGTTTTTTTGGCGCCAAAAAATATGGGCGTCATTCTTGGCGCCAAATTATGTAGGCGTTATACTTGGCGCCAAAAATGTGGGCGTCATACTTGGCGCCAGTTTTTTTCACATTATTTCAGTCTCACTTTTTAGTTGCTTCTGGTTTTCTAGAGGCTTGTTTCATTTTGCATTTTTTCCCATTCCTGAAACTGTCATTTAAGGAATTTGATAATTTTGCTTTATATGTTGTTTTTTCTTTTACATATTGCAAGATGTCACTACCTGAACCTGGATCAGAATCTACTTCTGGAAAAGCGCTGCCTGATGTCGGTTCTACCAAAGCTAAGTGCATTTGTTGTAAACTTTTGGTAACTGTTCCTCCGGCTGTAGTTTGTGTTAGTTGTCATGATAAGCTATCAAATGCAGATAGCATTTACATTAGTAATAATCCATTACCTGTTGTTGTTCCTTCAACATCTAATGTTCAGGATGTTCCTGTTAATGTTAAAGAATTTGTTTCTAATTCTATTCGGAAGGCTCTGTCTGTTATTCCTCCTTCTAGTAAACGTAAGAGGTCTTTTAAAACTTCACATATTTCAGATTAATTTTTAAATGACCGCCATCATTCTGACTTATCTATTTCTGATGAGGATCTATCTGGTTCAGAATATTCTACCTCAGATATTGACACTGATAAATCTTCATATTTGTTTAAGATGGAGTTTTTTCGTTCTTTACTTAAAGAAGTGTTGATTGCATTAGATATGGAGGAGTCTAGTCCTCTTGATATTAAAACTACTAAGCGTTTAAATTCAGTTTTTAAACCTCATGTAGTTATTGCAGAAGTTTTTCCAGTTCCTGATGCTATTTCAGAAGTAATTTCTAGGGAATGGAATAGTCTGGGTACTTCATTTACTCCTTCTCCAAGGTTTAAGAAATTGTACCCTTTGCCATCTGATAGATTAGAGTTTTGGGAGAAAATCCCCAAAGTTGATGGGGCTATCTCTACTCTTGCTGAACGTACTACTATTCCCACGGCAGTTAGTACTTTGTTTAAGGATCCTTTAGATAGGAAGCTTGAATCCTTTCTAAGGAAGGCTTATTTATGTTCAGGTAATCTTCTTAGACCTGTTATTTCTTTGGCTGATGTTGCTGCAGCTTCAACTTTCTGGTTGGAGGCTTTAGCGCAACAAGTGTCAGACCTTAATGCTTATAGCATTGTTAAACTTCTTCAACATGCTAATAACTTTGTTTGTGATGCCATTTTCGATATCATTAGAATTGATGTCAGGTATATGTCTTTAGCTATTTTAGCCAGAAGAGCATTATGGCTTAAGTCTTGGATTGCAGATATGACTCCTAAGTCAACTTTGCTTTCTCTTTCTTTCCAAGGTAATAAATTATTTGGTTCTCAGTTAGACTCAATAATTTCAACTGTTACTGGGGAGAAGGGAGCCTTTTTACCTCAGGATAAAAAAATCTAAAGGTAAATATAGGGCTGCTAATCGTTTTCGTTCCTTTTGTCAGAATAAGGAACAAAAGCCTGACCCTTCCTCTAAAGGAACAGTTTCCGTTTGGAAACCTTCTCCAGTCTGGAATAAATCCAAGCCTTTTAGAAAATCAAAACCAGCTCCCAAATCCGCATGAAGGTGCGGCCCTCTTTCCAGCACAGCTGGTAGGGGGCAGGTTACTATTTTTTAAAGATGTTTGGATCAATTCGATTCAAAGTCTTTGGATTCAGAACATTGTTTCACAAGGGTACAGAATAGGTTTCAAGGTAAGACCGCCTGTGAGAAGATTCTTTCTTTCACACATTCCAGTAAACCCAGTAAAGGCTCAAGCGTTTCTGAAATTTGTTTCAGATCTGGAGTCAGCTGGGGTAATTGTGCCAGTTCAAGTTCTGGAACAGCGCCTGGGGTTTTATTCAAATCTGTTCATTGTTCCAAAGAAAGAGAATTCTTTCAGACCAGTTCTGGATCTAAAAATATTGAATCGTTATGTAAGGATACCAACATTCAAGATGGTGACTATAAGGACTATTCTGCCTTTTGTTCAGCAAGGGCATTATATGTCCACAATAGACTTACAGGATGCATATCTTCATATTCCAATTCATCCGGATCATTATCAGTTCATGAGATTCTCTTTTCTAGACAAGCGTTACCAGTTTGTTGCTCTTCCTTTTGGCCTAGCAACAGCTCCAAGGATCTTTTCGAAGAATCTCGGTGCCCTTCTTTCTGTAATCAGGGAGCAGGGTATTGCGGTATTTCCTTATTTGGACAATATCTTGGTACTTGCTCATTCTTTACATTCTGCAGAATCTCACACTAATAAACTTGTGTTGTTTCTTCAAAGACATGGTTGGAGGATCAATTTACCAAAGAGTTCCTTGATTCCTCAGACAAGGGTAACCTTTTTGGGTTTCCAAATAGATTCAGTGTCCATGACTTTGTCTGTAACAGAAAAGAGACGTCTGAAATTGGTTTCAGCTTGTCGAAACCTTCAGTCCCAATCTTTCCCTTCAGTAGCTTTGTGCATGGAAATTTTAGGTCTCATGACTGCTGCATCGGGCGCAATCCCTTTTGCTAGTTTTCACATGAGATCTCTCCAGCTTTGTATGCTGAACCAATGGTGCAGGGATTATACAAAGATATCACAATTAATATCCTTAAATCCCAATGTTCGTTCTTCTCTGACTTGGTGGTTAGATCACCATTGTTTAGTTCAAGGGGCCTCTTTTGTTCGTCCAACCTGGACTGTGATCTCAACAGATGCGAGTCTTTCAGGTTGGGGAGCTGTATGGGGATCTCTGACAGCGCAGGGGGTTTGGGAATCTCAGGAGGTGAGATTACCAATCAATATTTTGGAACTCCGTGCGATTTTCAGAGCTCTTCAGTTCTGGCCTCTTCTGAAGAGAGAATCGTTTATTTGTTTTCAGACAGACAATGTCACAACCGTCAATCATCAAGGGGGGACTCACAGTCCTCAGGCTATGAAAGAAGTATCTTGGATACTTGTATGGGCGGAATCCAGCTCCTGTCTAATTTCTGCGGTTCACATCCCAGGTATAGACAATTGGGAAGCGGATTATCTCAGTCGCATATAGTTATTTGATCAATATTGTTATATGTTAGTTTACTGCAAGTAGTGATGCTTTTTTTACTTTTTTGTTTTCTGCTTGCTGTTTGGTTACCAGGGTGATGGATTTGCCCTGCTCTTTTGATTGGATTATTTTTTGGCCTGGGAGCTTTAAAGTCTGAGGTAAATGTTGGGGAAGTATGTGATAGCCGGACCGGATCAGGTATGATGTCACTTCCAGTTTTACGATGTGCTCTATATTTGTGACATTATAAATATGTAAATAGATTTGATTTTGATCATTTGTATGCTATTTTGACAGAATTATACCCTTGACAAAGGTCCAATGTGAGGACCGAAACATTGGGAATACCGGATTGTACCGGATAATAAAGAAATTATTTGTTTGAAAAAAACAAGAGTGCCTGGTTTCCTTCATTGTGTGTGTATATATATATATATATATACCTGTTGTTGTTCCTTCAACATCTAATGTTCAGGATGTTCCTGTTAATGTTAAAGAATTTGTTTCTAATTCTATTCGGAAGGCTCTGTCTGTTATTCCTCCTTCTAGTAAACGTAAGAGGTCTTTTAAAACTTCACATATTTCAGATTAATTTTTAAATGACCGCCATCATTCTGACTTATCTATTTCTGATGAGGATCTATCTGGTTCAGAATATTCTACCTCAGATATTGACACTGATAAATCTTCATATTTGTTTAAGATGGAGTTTTTTCGTTCTTTACTTAAAGAAGTGTTGATTGCATTAGATATGGAGGAGTCTAGTCCTCTTGATATTAAAACTACTAAGCGTTTAAATTCAGTTTTTAAACCTCATGTAGTTATTGCAGAAGTTTTTCCAGTTCCTGATGCTATTTCAGAAGTAATTTCTAGGGAATGGAATAGTCTGGGTACTTCATTTACTCCTTCTCCAAGGTTTAAGAAATTGTACCTTTTGCCATCTGATAGATTAGAGTTTTGGGAGAAAATCCCCAAAGTTGATGGGGCTATCTCTACTCTTGCTAAACGTACTACTATTCCTACGGCAGATAGTACTTTGTTTAAGGATCCTTTAGATAGGAAGCTTGAATCCTTTCTAAGGAAGGCTTATTTATGTTCAGGTAATCTTCTTAGACCTGTTATTTCTTTGGCTGATGTTGCTGCAGCTTCAGCTTTCTGGTTGGAGGCTTTAGCGCAACAAGTGTCAGACCTTAATGTACACAAGGGGTTCTGTGTGTGTAGCGCTCGGTTCACTCCCAGCGTAATTGCTGCAGGGGGTGGAGAAACAAATCCTCCTGTCGGCTCAATGGAGAGTGGGTGCAAATATGGAAAGTCCTGTTATGCGGCCCCAAATTAAGTCTGCCAACTTAATAGTAAATACAAATAGATCCAGTAGAGAGGCGCACCACAGAGTCAATCACTCCAAAGTAAAAATAACTGTTAGTTTATTTCGGCACATCGATAAAAGCATATAACAGGGCACACAGGCCCAACAGGCTCACAGGTAAAAACACAACACAGGTGTGTCAGATAGTTACGCAGACATGTTTCGTGAGCATGCTCACTTGTTCACTGCATATGGGACTAATCTGACACACCTTTACTTAAACCACAGATTTAAAGACACAGTGTAGATATTAAAGTGGTACAAGTTAACATTGGACTTTAAATAGTATACTTTTATTTCTTAATACTTTAAATAAATGGAGAGATCAATAAATCAAAAAAAGTCTTGTAGCTGTCCTTTAACCATATAAATTGTTAAAGTTAAGACATATAGTGCTTAGGTTGCAATTGTTGCATTTTAACAATTATAAACAATTACAAGTATATAAGCATTTCATTTGTATTGTTTTAATACTATCGGATGTTAAAAATGCAGTATTTGCAACAAAATACAAATTTATAACTATAAAGCACTATATATGTCATTAAGACTATATTCACTTTGTTTCACTTAAGATAGTGCATATGGAAAAAACAACCTTCTTTTCCCCTTTTTTTTCCCCAATTTTTAATTTTTAACGCTTTAAGAAATTAGAAACAGATAGAAATAGAAGATATGCATATATCCTATAGATATGAAGGGAGGGCAAGTTTTTTGGCAAATATGTGATCACATGCAAAGAAGAAATGCAGTTGTTTAAGTAAACAAATCTAGGTCTCTTCTCATATTTAGACCTAGGGGGTTACTTGTCTTTAGTGAGAAGATCCAATAGACTTCTCGTTTGTTTAATTTGTCTTCCCTGTTGCCCCCTCTTCTCCAGTGGGGTACATGATCAATCCCTTGCAAGGTTAAACTTGACATATCAGAATCATGTAGATTTTTAAAGTGTCTGGAGATAGGAGTGTCAGATTTTTCATCTTTCCCAGACCGTAGGTGTTCTAAAAACCTATCTTTGATGGGACGCTTCGTTTTACCTACATATTGACAATTGCAAATTCTGCATGTCAAGAGATAGACCACGTGAGTGGTCTTGCAATTAATGAAAAAATTTATCTTATGTTCATTCTGTGTTGTACTGGAGTGAAACGTGTCACCCTCTTGTACGTGTTCACAAGTTGTGCAGTCTTTTCTTCTGCATTTGTAGAAACCTTTCTTTCCTTTTAACCAATTGGTATTGTTTTTGTTCATCATATCAGAAGGTGATAGATGATTGGCTAGGGTTTTGCCTCTCTTGGGTATGAAACTAATTCCCTGCTGTACTATTTCTTTCAGAATAGGGTCTGTGTACAAAATGGAAACACTTTCCCTTATTATATCACAGACTTTATGATAGTCAGTACTGTAGGTAGTTATGAATTTTGGTGTGGTAGACAAAGATTGCTTGTTTGCTTTCTCTCTATACTTTAGGAAATTGTCTCTGGGTATATCTTTTATACTCTCTTTGGCGGCATCTAGTATGTTATCAGTGTAGCCTCTCTGCTTTAATCTGTTAGTGATTATTGAGCTGTTTTCCTCATATTGTTCTTCATTTGTACAGTTCCTTTTAGCCCTAATGTACTCTCCCTTTGGGATGCCCCTTAGTACATGTGTAGGATGGCAAGATTTAAATGACAGAAGAGTATTGCCTGCAGTAGGCTTTCTGTAAAGGCTAGTTTCTATTTTATTCTCAATCACATTGGCAGAGATTTTTAAGTCTAGAAAGTTGATGGTTTCTGCATTATTCTCTCCTACAAATCTAATTCCATCAGCATTATGATTCATAAATTCACAAAAGCAAACTGCTTCCGATTCACTTCCTTCAAATATAAAAAACAGGTCATCAATGTACCTATAGAAATGTTTTATCTTATTTCTGAAAGGATTCCTTTCTCCAAAGATGTGGAACAGCTCCCACCACCCCATAAAGAGGTTGGCGTATGAAGGGGCAAACTTTGCCCCCATAGCTGTTCCACGTCTCTGGAGAAAGAACTCGTTGCCAAACATAAAAAAATTATGCGTAAGGAGATACTCTATAGCTCTTAAAATAAAGCTTTTAGTAGGTGAGTCATAATCACTGTATGTGTCAAGGAAAAATTCTATGGCAGTCATACCTTTATTGTTTTGTATACATGTGTATAGGGAGGTGACATCCACCACTAAAAATCTGAAATTGGGTTCCCATCTCACTTTGTCCAGTTTATTTAGAATAGATGTTGTATCTTGTATATAGGTTAAGAGTCCTCTAACTAGAGGTTGCAAAAAAGTGTCAATCAGATCACTTAGAGGTTCATTTAGGGAACCAATCCCTGCAATAATGGGACGTCCTGGTGGACATACAGGATCTTTGTGTATTTTTGGAAAATAATGGAAGATAGGGGCAACCGGATGAGAGGGTATGAGTGCATCTTTAGTTGAAGCACTAATTATATTATTGTGTTTAGCAAACAGAACAATACCCACTAATTAGTTTTTGTAAAACTTCGTGGGATTAGTCTGAAGTTTGCTGTATACCTCTTTATCATCCAGTTGCCTCTTGGCCTCCATTATGTAATCTGTTTTGTTGAGAATAACTACATTTCCTCCTTTATCCGAGGGTCTAATGAGGATTGAATCATTTTCAGATACATTTTTTAATGCCTGTTTTTCATTAGCTGTTAGATTGGACATATTTTTACTTTTCTTTGAGTTTTTTTCACTGAGCACTGTTAGTTTTTCCTCTATTGTTTTCTGAAAAATATCCAACGCTTTTGGACGGGCATGTACAGGGTAAAATGTGCTTTTCTTCTTTACATGATCACACCTGACCCCTGATTCTTTAGAAATATCATTATTATATGTATCACCCTCCCCAATCAGTTCATTTAAGTCATTTATGGTACACATTTCAGAAAAAGAAAAAAGATTATCAGAATTATCATGTTCTGTTACTTTTTTGGTCTCAGTTTTGTTTGACTCCTGCTCACTCATCCCATAAAAGTGTTTCTGTAGAGTGAGTTTACGCACATATCGGTTCACATCTAACACAGTTTCAAATAAGTTGAAATGTGCGGAGGGAACAAAATTGAGACCTTTGGATAAGAGAGAAATTTGAGTTTTACTTAAAGAAACAGTAGATAAATTTATGACATTTAAATTCAGGTCTGTTGTTTCTGTCCCTGTGATCTTGTCACATATTTCTTGTTGAAGGACTTGCCCCGGTATCCCTGGTTGCCCCGACCGGTCATATTGGGCTTTATTTTTGTTTTTCTTGTTGTTACTTTTGCCTCTTCTACCTCTGTGGGTTTTTTTCTTGCTGTTCCTGCAATGGTACCTTCCCCGTTTTTTGACTTCTCACTGGTACCTTCTTCTGGCTCTAGTTCTTGTAATGAATGAAATGTTTCTGTAGCACACTCTTCTGTGTTTTCATTATCTGATGAGTCTACCTCGTATTCAGTATCTGAGAATGTGACTGTTTTTTGTTTGCCAGATCCTTTCTTATTAAAGTTCCTTTTGTTTGATTTATGTGACCTGAATTTATTTCTTGAATATTCCTCATAGGACCATTTGTATACTTGGTTTAATTCATAGTCCTTTCTATCTCTTGACATTTTGTTTGATTTAAAGTGCCAAAGCTCCTGTCTGAAATTAATCATGGACTGTTCAAATTTTTTGTCATAATCTTTAAACTCTTTATCTTTTTGAAATTCTCGCAGTTGTATTTGCACTTCTTTTATCTCTTGCAACAAATCCTTCCTCTGCTTTCTTTTGAAATCTATCAATAGGTCAATTAGTGCAAAGGAGCATGTGTCTAAAATGTTATTCCATTTTCTAATGAACTCAGTATCATATGTAATGAATGATGGGAACTTTTTGACTCTCAATCCCCTTGGAATACGCTTGTCATTCTTATAGATCAAAAAGGATTTAATGTCCAGATCTAATTTTATATCTTTTTTGCGCAGAGAGTCAATTTCAAAGAATAAAGTGTCAATATTATGTGCAACCTCCTCATATGCATCATTGGACTCCTCATTAAAGTCCCTTAATACATAACAATCTGTTTCTTCATTATCCATTATAGCAAGGTTGTAAGATAATATAAAGTGAAACTGTATACCATGTGAAAATAAAAGTCCAATATCTGTGAGCCTAGGATTTAAAATAGCGTAAGTGCCTTAAGTGCAATTATAGCAAGTAGCAACCCACCTCGTCTTCAGCCCAAATTTCAAAAATGTAGAGAGTGTAATTCCCGGATTGGAACGGATGTCAGCATGCAGGTCTATCTATCAGCCTGTATGTTCATCAAATACGATATTGCTAGAGAAAAACAGCCTATACAAAATGGTGTGCTGTAAACTCTTACCCGCCTTCAGTTCTGCAGGTATTCCTCTGAATCCTTCCTCCGGACGGCTGCTGTCACACAGTTAAGCAGAAATCAGTTAAAGTACACAAGGGGTTCTGTGTGTGTAGCGCTCGGTTCACTCCCAGCGTAATTGCTGCAGGGGGTGGAGAAACAAATCCTCCTGTCGGCTCAATGGAGAGTGGGTGCAAATATGGAAAGTCTTGTTATGCGGCCCCAAATTAAGTCTGCCAACTTAATAGTAAATACAAATAGATCCAGTAGAGAGGCGCACCACAGAGTCAATCACTCCAAAGTAAAAATAACTGTTAGTTTATTTCGGCACATTGATAAAAGCATATAACAGGGCACACAGGCCCAACAGGCTCACAGGTAAAAACACAACACAGGTGTGTCAGATAGTTACGCAGACATGTTTCGTGAGCATGCTCACTTGTTCACTGCATATGGGACTAATCTGACACACCTTTACTTAAACCACAGATTTAAAGACACAGTGTAGATATTAAAGTGGTACAAGTTAACATTGGACTTTAAATAGTATACTTTTATTTCTTAATACTTTAAATAAATGGAGAGATCAATAAATCAAAAAAAGTCTTGTAGCTGTCCTTTAACCATATAAATTGTTAAAGTTAAGACATATAGTGCTTAGGTTGCAATTGTTGCATTTTAACAATTATAAACAATTACAAGTATATAAGCATTTCATTTGTATTGTAGAAGAGTGTGCTACAGAAACATTTCATTCATTACAAGAACTAGAGCCAGAAGAAGGTACCAGTGAGAAGTCAAAAAACGGGGAAGGTACCATTGCAGGAACAGCAAGAAAAAAACCCACAGAGGTAGAAGAGGCAAAAGTAACAACAAGAAAAACAAAAATAAAGCCCAATATGACCGGTCGGGGCAACCAGGGATACCGGGGCAAGTCCTTCAACAAGAAATATGTGACAAGATCACAGGGACAGAAACAACAGACCTGAATTTAAATGTCATAAATTTATCTACTGTTTCTTTAAGTAAAACTCAAATTTCTCTCTTATCCAAAGGTCTCAATTTTGTTCCCTCCGCACATTTCAACTTATTTGAAACTGTGTTAGATGTGAACCGATATGTGCGTAAACTCACTCTACAGAAACACTTTTATGGGATGAGTGAGCAGGAGTCAAACAAAACTGAGACCAAAAAAGTAACAGAACATGATAATTCTGATAATCTTTTTTCTTTTTCTGAAATGTGTACCATAAATGACTTAAATGAACTGATTGGGGAGGGTGATACATATAATAATGATATTTCTAAAGAATCAGGGGTCAGGTGTGATCATGTAAAGAAGAAAAGCACATTTTACCCTGTACATGCCCGTCCAAAAGCGTTGGATATTTTTCAGAAAACAATAGAGGAAAAACTAACAGTGCTCAGTGAAAAAAACTCAAAGAAAAGTAAAAATATGTCCAATCTAACAGCTAATGAAAAACAGGCATTAAAAAATTTATCTGAAAATGATTCAATCCTCATTAGACCCTCGGATAAAGGAGGAAATGTAGTTATTCTCAACAAAACAGATTACATAATGGAGGCCAAGAGGCAACTGGATGATAAAGAGGTATACAGCAAACTTCAGACTAATCCCACGAAGTTTTACAAAAACAAATTAGTGGGTATTGTTCTGTTTGCTAAACACAATAATATAATTAGTGCTTCAACTAAAGATGCACTCATACCCTCTCATCCGGTTGCCCCTATCTTCCATTATTTTCCAAAAATACACAAAGATCCTGTATGTCCACCAGGACGTCCCATTATTGCAGGGATTGGTTCCCTAAATGAACCTCTAAGTGATCTGATTGACACTTTTTTGCAACCTCTAGTTAGAGGACTCTTAACCTATATACAAGATACAACATCTATTCTAAATAAACTGGACAAAGTGAGATGGGAACCCAATTTCAGATTTTTAGTGGTGGATGTCACCTCCCTATACACATGTATACAAAACAATAAAGGTATGACTGCCATAGAATTTTTCCTTGACACATACAGTGATTATGACTCACCTACTAAAAGCTTTATTTTAAGAGCTATAGAGTATCTCCTTACGCATAATTTTTTTATGTTTGGCAACGAGTTCTTTCTCCAGAGACGTGGAACAGCTATGGGGGCAAAGTTTGCCCCTTCATACGCCAACCTCTTTATGGGGTGGTGGGAGCTGTTCCACATCTTTGGAGAAAGGAATCCTTTCAGAAATAAGATAAAACATTTCTATAGGTACATTGATGACCTGTTTTTTATATTTGAAGGAAGTGAATCGGAAGCAGTTTCCTTTTGTGAATTTATGAATCATAATGCTGATGGAATTAGATTTGTAGGAGAGAATAATGCAGAAACCATCAACTTTCTAGACTTAAAAATCTCTGCCAATGTGATTGAGAATAAAATAGAAACTAGCCTTTACAGAAAGCCTACTGCAGGCAATACTCTTCTGTCATTTAAATCTTGCCATCCTACACATGTACTAAGGGGCATCCCAAAGGGAGAGTACATTAGGGCTAAAAGGAACTGTACAAATGAAGAACAATATGAGGAAAACAGCTCAATAATCACTAACAGATTAAAGCAGAGAGGCTACACTGATAACATACTAGATGCCGCCAAAGAGAGTATAAAAGATATACCCAGAGACAATTTCCTAAAGTATAGAGAGAAAGCAAACAAGCAATCTTTGTCTACCACACCAAAATTCATAACTACCTACAGTACTGACTATCATAAAGTCTGTGATATAATAAGGGAAAGTGTTCCCATTTTGTACACAGACCCTATTCTGAAAGAAATAGTACAGCAGGGAATTAGTTTCATACCCAAGAGAGGCAAAACCCTAGCCAATCATCTATCACCTTCTGATATGATGAACAAAAACAATACCAATTGGTTAAAAGGAAAGAAAGGTTTCTACAAATGCAGAAGAAAAGACTGCACAACTTGTGAACACGTACAAGAGGGTGACACGTTTCACTCCAGTACAACACAGAATGAACATAAGATAAATTTTTTCATTAATTGCAAGACCACTCACGTGGTCTATCTCTTGACATGCAGAATTTGCAATTGTCAATATGTAGGTAAAACGAAGCGTCCCATCAAAGATAGGTTTTTAGAACACCTACGGTCTGGGAAAGATGAAAAATCTGACACTCCTATCTCCAGACACTTTAAAAATCTACATGATTCTGATATGTCAAGTTTAACCTTGCAAGGGATTGATCATGTACCCCACTGGAGAAGAGGGGGCAACAGGGAAGACAAATTAAACAAACGAGAAGTCTATTGGATCTTCTCACTAAAGACAAGTAACCCCCTAGGTCTAAATATGAGAAGAGACCTAGATTTGTTTACTTAAACAACTGCATTTCTTCTTTGCATGTGATCACATATTTGCCAAAAAACTTGCCCTCCCTTCATATCTATAGGATATATGCATATCTTCTATTTCTATCTGTTTCTAATTTCTTAAAGCGTTAAAAATTAAAAATTGGGGAAAAAAAAGGGGAAAAGAAGGTTGTTTTTTCCATATGCACTATCTTAAGTGAAACAAAGTGAATATAGTCTTAATGACATATATAGTGCTTTATAGTTATAAATTTGTATTTTGTTGCAAATACTGCATTTTTAACATCCGATAGTATTAAAACAATACAAATGAAATGCTTATATACTTGTAATTGTTTATAATTGTTAAAATGCAACAATTGCAACCTAAGCACTATATGTCTTAACTTTAACAATTTATATGGTTAAAGGACAGCTACAAGACTTTTTTTGATTTATTGATCTCTCCATTTATTTAAAGTATTAAGAAATAAAAGTATACTATTTAAAGTCCAATGTTAACTTGTACCACTTTAATATCTACACTGTGTCTTTAAATCTGTGGTTTAAGTAAAGGTGTGTCAGATTAGTCCCATATGCAGTGAACAAGTGAGCATGCTCACGAAACATGTCTGCGTAACTATCTGACACACCTGTGTTGTGTTTTTACCTGTGAGCCTGTTGGGCCTGTGTGCCCTGTTATATGCTTTTATCGATGTGCCGAAATAAACTAACAGTTATTTTTACTTTGGAGTGATTGACTCTGTGGTGCGCCTCTCTACTGGATCTGTCAGACCTTAATGCTTATAGCATTGTTAAACTTCTTCAACATGCTAATAACTTTGTTTGTGATGCCATTTTCGATATCATTAGAATTGATGTCAGGTATATGTCTTTAGCTATTTTAGCCAGAAGAGCATTATGGCTTAAGTCTTGGAATGCAGATATGACTTCTAAGTCAACTTTGCTTTCTCTTTCTTTCCAAGGTAATAAATTATTTGGTTCTCAGTTAGACTCAATAATTTCAACTGCTACTGGGGGGAAGGGAGCCTTTTTACCTCAGGATAAAAAAGTCTAAAGGTAAATATAGGGCTGCTAATCGTTTTCGTTCCTTTCGTCAGAATAAGGAACAAAAGCCTGACCCTTCCTCTAAAGGAACAGTTTCCGTTTGGAAACCTTCTCCAGTCTGGAATAAATCCAAGCCTTTTAGAAAATCAAAACCAGCTCCCAAATCCGCATGAAGGTGCGGCCCTCTTTCCAGCACAGCTGGTAGGGGGCAGGTTACGATTTTTTAAAGATGTTTGGATCAATTCGATTCAAAGTCTTTGGATTCAGAACATTGTTTCACAAGGGTACAGAATAGGTTTCAAGGTAAGACCGCCTGTGAGAAGATTCTTTCTTTCACACATTCCAGTAAACCCAGTAAAGGCTCAAGCGTTTCTGAAATTTGTTTCAGATCTGGAGTCAGCTGGGGTAATTGTGCCAGTTCAAGTTCTGGAACAGGGCCTGGGGTTTTATTCAAATCTGTTCATTGTTCCAAAGAAAGAGAATTCTTTCAGACCAGTTCTGGATCTAAAAATATTGAATCGTTATGTAAGGATACCAACATTCAAGATGGTGACTATAAGGACTATTCTGCCTTTTGTTCAGCAAGGGCATTATATGTCCACAATAGACTTACAGGATGCATATCTTCATATTCCAATTCATCCGGATCATTATCAGTTCCTGAGATTCTCTTTTCTAGACAAGCGTTACCAGTTTGTTGCTCTTCCTTTTGGCCTAGCAACAGCTCCAAGGATCTTTTCGAAGAATCTCGGTGCCCTTCTTTCTGTAATCAGGGAGCAGGGTATTGCGGTATTTCCTTATTTGGATGATATCTTGGTACTTGCTCATTCTTTACATTCTGCAGAATCTCACACTAATAAACTTGTGTTGTTTCTTCAAATACATGGTTGGAGGATCAATTTACCAAAGAGTTCCTTGATTCCTCAGACAAGGGTAACCTTTTTGGGTTTCCAAATAGATTCAGTGTCCATGACTTTGTCTGTAACAGAAAAGAGACGTCTGAAATTGGTTTCAGCTTGTCGAAACCTTCAGTCCCAATCTTTCCCTTCGGTAGCTTTGTGCATGGAAATTTTAGGTCTCATGACTGCTTTATCGGACGCAATCCCTTTTGCTAGTTTTCACATGAGATCTCTCCAGCTTTGTATGCTGAACCAATGGTGCAGGGATTATACAAAGATATCACAATTAATATCCTTAAATCCCAATGTTCGTTCTTCTCTGACTTGGTGGTTAGATCACCATTGTTTAGTTCAAGGGGCCTCTTTTGTTCGTCCAACCTGGGCTGTGATCTCAACAGATGCGAGTCTTTCAGGTTGGGGAGCTGTATGGGGATCTCTGACAGCGCAGGGGGTTTGGGAATCTCAGGAGGTGAGATTACCAATCAATATTTTGGAACTCCGTGCGATTTTCAGAGCTCTTCAGTTCTGGCCTCTTCTGAAGAGAGAATCGTTTATTTGTTTTCAGACAGACAATGTCACAACCGTCAATCATCAAGGGGGGACTCACAGTCCTCAGGCTATGAAAGAAGTATCTTGGATACTTGTATGGGCGGAATCCAGCTCCTGTCTAATTTCTGCGGTTCACATCCCAGGTATAGACAATTGGGAAGCGGATTATCTCAGTCGCATATAGTTATTTGATCAATATTGTTATATGTTTGTTTACTGCAAGTAGTGATGCTTTTTTTACTTTTTTGTTTTCTGCTTGCTGTTTGGTTACCAGGGTGATGGATTTGCCCTGCTCTTTTGATTGGATTATTTTTTGGCCTGGGAGCTTTAAAGTCTGAGGTAAATGTTGGGGAAGTATGTGATAGCCGGACCGGATCAGGTATGATGTCACTTCCAGTTTTACGATGTGCTCTATATTTGTGACATTATAAATATGTAAATAGATTTGATTTTGATCATTTGTATGCTATTTTGACAGAATTATACCCTTGACAAAGGTCCAATGTGAGGACCGAAACATTGGGAATACCGGATTGTACCGGATAATAAAGAAATTATTTGTTTGAAAAAAACAAGAGTGCCTGGTTTCCTTCATTGTGTGTGTATATATATATATATATATACCTGTTGTTGTTCCTTCAACATCTAATGTTCAGGATGTTCCTGTTAATGTTAAAGAATTTGTTTCTAATTCTATTCGGAAGGCTCTGTCTGTTATTCCTCCTTCTAGTAAACGTAAGAGGTCTTTTAAAACTTCACATATTTCAGATTAATTTTTAAATGACCGCCATCATTCTGACTTATCTATTTCTGATGAGGGTCTATCTGGTTCAGAATATTCTACCTCAGATATTGACACTGATAAATCTTCATATTTGTTTAAGATGGAGTTTTTTCGTTCTTTACTTAAAGAAGTGTTGATTGCATTAGATATGGAGGAGTCTAGTCCTCTTGATATTAAAACTACTAAGCGTTTAAATTCAGTTTTTAAACCTCATGTAGTTATTGCAGAAGTTTTTCCAGTTCCTGGTGCTATTTCAGAAGTAATTTCTAGGGAATGGAATAGTCTGGGTACTTCATTTACTCCTTCTCCAAGGTTTAAGAAATTGTACCTTTTGCCATCTGATAGATTAGAGTTTTGGGAGAAAATCCCCAAAGTTGATGGGGCTATCTCTACTCTTGCTAAACGTACTACTATTCCTACGGCAGATAATACTTTGTTTAAGGATCCTTTAGATAGGAAGCTTGAATCCTTTCTAAGGAAGGCTTATTTATGTTCAGGTAATCTTCTTAGACCTGTTATTTCTTTGGCTGATGTTGCTGCAGCTTCAGCTTTCTGGTTGGAGGCTTTAGCGCAACAAGTGTCAGACCTTAATGCTTATAGCATTGTTAAACTTCTTCAACATGCTAATAACTTTGTTTGTGATGCCATTTTCGATATCATTAGAATTGATGTCAGGTATATGTCTTTAGCTATTTTAGCCAGAAGAGCATTATGGCTTAAGTCTTGGAATGCAGATATGACTTCTAAGTCAACTTTGCTTTCTCTTTCTTTCCAAGGTAATAAATTATTTGGTTCTCAGTTAGACTCAATAATTTCAACTGCTACTGGGGGGAAGGGAGCCTTTTTACCTCAGGATAAAAAAGTCTAAAGGTAAATATAGGGCTGCTAATCGTTTTCGTTCCTTTCGTCAGAATAAGGAACAAAAGCCTGACCCTTCCTCTAAAGGAACAGTTTCCGTTTGGAAACCTTCTCCAGTCTGGAATAAATCCAAGCCTTTTAGAAAATCAAAACCAGCTCCCAAATCCGCATGAAGGTGCGGCCCTCTTTCCAGCACAGCTGGTAGGGGGCAGGTTACGATTTTTTAAAGATGTTTGGATCAATTCGATTCAAAGTCTTTGGATTCAGAACATTGTTTCACAAGGGTACAGAATAGGTTTCAAGGTAAGACCGCCTGTGAGAAGATTCTTTCTTTCACACATTCCAGTAAACCCAGTAAAGGCTCAAGCGTTTCTGAAATTTGTTTCAGATCTGGAGTCAGCTGGGGTAATTGTGCCAGTTCAAGTTCTGGAACAGGGCCTGGGGTTTTATTCAAATCTGTTCATTGTTCCAAAGAAAGACAATTCTTTCAGACCAGTTCTGGATCTAAAAATATTGAATCGTTATGTAAGGATACCAACATTCAAGATGGTGACTATAAGGACTATTCTGCCTTTTGTTCAGCAAGGACATTATATGTCCACAATAGACTTACAGGATGCATATCTTCATATTCCAATTCATCCGGATCATTATCAGTTCCTGAGATTCTCTTTTCTAGACAAGCGTTACCAGTTTGTTGCTCTTCCTTTTGGCCTAGCAACAGCTCCAAGGATCTTTTCGAAGAATCTCGGTGCCCTTCTTTCTGTAATCAGGGAGCAGGGTATTGCGGTATTTCCTTATTTGGACGATATCTTGGTACTTGCTCATTCTTTACATTCTGCAGAATCTCACACTAATAAACTTGTGTTGTTTCTTCAAAGACATGGTTGGAGGATCAATTTACCAAAGAGTTCCTTGATTCCTCAGACAAGGGTAACCTTTTTGGGTTTCCAAATAGATTCAGTGTCCATGACTTTGTCTGTAACAGAAAAGAGACGTCTGAAATTGGTTTCAGCTTGTCGAAACCTTCAGTCCCAATCTTTCCCTTCGGTAGCTTTGTGCATGGAAATTTTAGGTCTCATGACTGCTTTATCGGACGCAATCCCTTTTGCTAGTTTTCACATGAGATCTCTCCAGCTTTGTATGCTGAACCAATGGTGCAGGGATTATACAAAGATATCACAATTAATATCCTTAAATCCCAATGTTCGTTCTTCTCTGACTTGGTGGTTAGATCACCATTGTTTAGTTCAAGGGGCCTCTTTTGTTCGTCCAACCTGGACTGTGATCTCAACAGATGCGAGTCTTTCAGGTTGGGGAGCTGTATGGGGATCTCTGACAGCGCAGGGGGTTTGGGAATCTCAGGAGGTGAGATTACCAATCAACATTTTGGAACTCCGTGCGATTTTTAGAGCTCTTCAGTTCTGGCCTCTACTGAAGAGAGAATCGTTTATTTGTTTTCAGACAGACAATGTCACAACCGTCAATCATCAAGGGGGGACTCACAGTCCTCAGGCTATGAAAGAAGTATCTCGGATACTTGTATGGGCGGAATACAGCTCCTGTCTAATTTCTGCGGTTCACATCCCAGGTATAGACAATTGGGAAGCGGATTATCTCAGTCGCCAGACGTTACATCCGGGCGAATCGTCTCTTCACCCAGAGGTATTTCTTCAGATTGTTCAAATCTGGGGGCTTCCAGAAATAGATCTGATGGCCTCTCATCTAAACAAGAAACTTCCCAGGTATCTGTCCAGATCCAGGGATCCTCAGGCGGAAGTGGTGGATGCGTTGTCACTTCCTTGGAATTATCAACCTGCTTATATCTTTCCGCCTCTAGTTCTTCTTCCAAGAGTGATTTCCAAAATCCTAATGGAGCGTTCCTTTTTGTATTGCTGGTGGCTCCAGCATGGCCACACAGGTTTTGGTATGCAGATCTCATTCGGATGGCAAGTTGCCAACCTTGGACACTTCCGTTAAGGCCAGACCTTCTGTCTCAAGGCCCATTTTTCCATCAGGATCTCAAATCATTAAATTTGAAGGTATGGAAATTGAACGCTTAATACTTAGTCATAGAGGTTTCTCTGACTCAGTGATTAATACTATGTTACAGGCTCATAAATCTGTGTCTAGAAAGATCTATTACCGAGTCTGGAAGACTTACATTTCTTGGTGTTCTTCACATAAATTCTCTTGGCATTCTTTTAGAATTCCTAGAATTTTACAATTTCTTCAAGATGGTTTGGATAAGGGTTTGTCTGCAAGTTCCTTGAAAGGACAAATCTCTGCTCTTTCTGTTCTTTTTCACAGAAAGATTGCTAATCATCCTGATATTCATTGTTTTGTACAGGCTTTGGTTCATATCAAGCCTGTCATTAAGTCAATCTCTCCTCCTTGGAGTCTCAATTTAGTTCTGAGGGCTTTACAGGCTCCTCCGTTTGAACCTATGCATTCTCTGGATATTAAATTACTTTCCTGGAAAGTTTTGTTCCTTTTGGCCATCTCTTCTGCTAGAAGAGTTTCTGAGTTATCTGCTCTTTCTTGTGAATCTCCTTTTCTGATTTTTCATCAGGATAAGGCAGTGTTGCGGACTTCATTTAATTTTTTACCTAAAGTTGTGAATTCTAACAACATTAGTAGAGAAATTGTTGTCCCTTCATTGTGTCCTAATCCTAAGAATTCTCTGGAAAGATCTTTTAAGAGCTTTGAAATATTATGTTGAAGCTACTAAAGATTTCAGAAAGACTTATAGTCTATTTGTTATCTTTTCTGGTTCTAGGAAAGGTCAGAAGGCTTCTGCCATTTCTTTGGCGTCTTAGTTAAAGTCTTTGATTCATCATGCTTATGTAGAGTCGGGTAAATCCCCGCCTCAAAGGATTACGGCTCATTCTACTAGGTCAGTTTCTACTTCCTGGGCTTTTAGGAATGAAGCTTCTGTTGATCAGATTTGCAAAGCAGCAACTTGGTCTTCTTTGCATACTTTTACTAAATTCTACCATTTTGATGTTTTCTCTTCTTCTGAAGCAGTTTTTGGTAGAAAAGTACTTCAGGCAGCTGTTTCAGTTTGATTCTTCTCCTTATAATTTCAGTTTTTTTCATTATAAGATTAAAACTTTTTGATTTGCGTTGTGGATTATTTTTTCAGCGGAATTGGCGGTCTTTATTTTATCCCTCCCTCTCTAGTGACTCTTGCGTGGAAGTTCCACATCTTGGGTATCTGCTATCCCATACGTCACTAGATCATGGACTCTTGCTAATTACATGAAAGAAAACATAATTTATGTAAGAACTTACCTGATAAATTCATTTCTTTCATATTAGCAAGAGTCCATGAGGCCCACCCTTTTTGTGGTGGTTATGATTTTTTTGTATAAAGCACAATTATTCCAATTCCTTATTTTTTTATGCTTTCGCTCCTTTCTTATCACCCCACTTCTTGGCTATTCATTAAACTGAATTGTGGGTGTGGTGAGGGGTGTATTTATAGGCATTTTGAGGTTTGGGAAACTTTGCCCCTCCTGGTAGGAATGTATATACCATACGTCACTAGCTCATGGACTCTTGCTAATATGAAAGAAATGAATTTTTCAGGTAAGTTCTTACATAAATTATGTTGTTTATGCAACTTTAAGGTTATTCATTACCATTAGATTGCTTTGAATAGAAAAAAAAATACCTTTTAGTTATGAATAATGTAGACTTGTTAAAGATGTTAGCTCATGTGTGATTGTAAGGTAAGAGATTTGTACAATTTTTCATTTTTATTTTGCAGTGCTATTTCAACAATCTACAGTGTTACATTGAAAATAAACTGCTTTTAAGGTTCAATTATCTGAAGGTCTCTGGGCTTGCAATATTCTTTAATAAATCTCATTGGTACTACTGTATGAAGCTTCTGTTTCAGATATTTAAAAGGCAGTGTTTACCATGAGAACCATGTGTCTTATAAAGTGGCTTCTCTGCATTTAAGGAGATACAAACAATCAGAATTTTAAAATTGTATGAAACAAATAGAGGCAGTAAACATTGCAAAAATTGTATTTTTATGGAAAAATGGTAAACTTGGATGAAATTAAACAGGAAACCTATTTAATGTACACAGTAGAAATCATAATAAAACTACACAGCACATGTAAAAAAAAAACTCCATCAAATTTTCACTTATAATTACTAAACTCAAAGCATATAGTTTACCTTATTGGGCGTAGCTAAAATATCTCTGCCAGATTTCAGCATATTTTTTTAAAACATGTTTCCACTTCCGGTTTCCCTGTTTTATCTGGCAACTGAAAGGTGGTGAGAATGTGTCAAAATATGCAAAACACTTATGACTCTAATAGAAAATAGAGGCAATTGTAAGATTACTATATGCTGAAAAGAGGGTCATCTAATTTGTTTTATCTAAAGTATTTACTTTTTTAAGTATTTCTCTTGCTCACTGCTAACTTCACTCTTCCCAGCTAAGTTCCGCTTCTTACAGAGAAATTCCTGCGTATATACAAGTTCTGGCAAAGCTTTTCATATCCTGTCTGGGGAATTTTAGATAATCTGGCCTCTAGTGTGGTCATAGAATGTCTTGGAAGTCCTTTATTTGTTGTGGTACATGGGTGCTTTATCTCCACTTAAAAAACAGCAATTATAACACATTTTTGTTGTAAACAAATACTTGTTATATCTAGATTGTTTTGCTTACCAGTAGCCATATAGCGATATTAGCGATCTACTGAGTAATATCAGTGCACGCTAATGTAATACCAGCGCCCGCTAAGATACATTGCGCTCACAAGAGTGTGCTTTCATAAACTTCAATGGGAGCCTTGTTATGATGCCACCAGAGACAGCATCTCAACCTAAGTGCAGCAAAGGGGGTAAGTAGCACAGTGATTGCAGCATTTTTAAATATAGATGTATATGCCGATATACATATTTATTTGTTAATATATGTATATACACATATTAACACATAAAATATATGTATATAAGCATATGCTCTACAAATAACCGATAATAATAATACATATATATTAACTGGGAACACACAGTTCCTATAGACCGCAATGTACAGGCACTCACTTGTCAGTGTTGGGGTTTTTCTAACACCCACATCTGCCAACTTTAAAGCCCTAAAACTGCCTATTTTGAGGGCATGTGGGGCACTTTTAGAAAATTAACCAGAGATCTAATAACCAGCCACTTGGGAGCACACAATAATTTAGTGCTCCACTTGTAATCTAGCCCTTAATGTATTATTGGTCACATTTAGCCTTCTTTGTGGCAATTCTGATATTTATCTACTATATAGTAACTTTAGAGTCTTTAGAACTATCAGATAGTTTTGATGATTATATACCTGTACCTAGTACTAAGTATTTGTGTTTCGTAGGTCAGGGGTTCTCAAACTTTTTTGCGCCAGGGACCCTTTACAGGGGAGAACATTTTCCAAGGACCCCCTTGTAATATTACTAAGTAAGCATATGCTTGTTACAATTTTTAGTCTTAATTGCCATTGGAAGTATTTTAATTCTTAAAAATTTGAACCTAAACAATTCAGACCTGTTTCACCGTTATAAACAGAAACACATTTCAATTTACACTTCAGAGTAGTTTTATTCAAAGTGCATTTGGACTCAACTTGACAGCATTTACTTTGTCATTTTTATTAACAACTTTCAAAAAACCAACAGTAGCAAGCCTGGCATTTAAAATGACCAGTCTAAAGATGAGTTTAACTTTAAGTAAGTATTTCAACTTTAAAATAATAAACTAATTGAAGTTTTCAAGAGACAGTTACAGCAAACATCATAGTAATTAAACATTACTTTTATAACATCCTTAATGAGATGGGTGAGCCTGTCTCTCACTACACAGTTTATCCACTCTTGGAGGCATAGATGACAAGCAGACTCTCAGATCATTCTCCACATGCAAGCAAGCTCTGTACTTAGTCTTCATTGCAGTCAAAGTTGAGAATGATGACTCACAGAGGTATGTGGTAGGACAGGGTAGCAATATTCTCATTGCCTCAGCAGTGAGTTCAGGATACTCTTGTGAGAGGTAGGGCCAGAATTCAGCAAAAGACACCTGCTGGAATCGGGCCTTCAATGTCCTATCATAGGATAAGTCCAAAAGCTCCTCTTCTGCCTTACTGGTAAGGCCACTTGTTGCTGCAGTTGGGGAAAAGTGATCCCGCACCCAGTCCCAGGCATCGGTGATCACATCGGAGAAGTAAGAGTTAAAGTGCTTGCTTAGTGCATTGAGGTGAGAGATGGCTACTTCGCTCACTATAGCCACAGACAGGTTGTTTTGGTGCAGAAATTCTGTAATTTGGGGAAACATATCTGTTACTCTGTCTCATATCCTTTTTCTCTATAGCTCCGTTTTCTTCATGAATGAGGTGATTTTGTCACTGACTTCCAGGATAGATGCATGCAGGCTGTTGAGCAAGTTGAATATGTCAGCAAGATATGCCAATTTGGCTACAAAATCTGGATCAGAAAAAAACTCTGCGAAATCGGGTTTGTGCTCTCTGATAAACTCCGCCATCTACGTAGCTCGAACACCCGCTGCAAGACTTTACCATGAGAAAGCCATCGCACTTCACAGCCTCCATCTCCCTACAAAGTTGTCCAAACAAAAGTGTCTGCAGTGCCCTTGACTTCACAAAATGCACTCCTGCCACAGCTGTGTTTAGAACAATGTAAAGGTTAGGTTCCATGTCTTTTGATGCAGCATACAGTGCGTAGCCATAACCTTCGGGTTGACATCCTTTATCCATGCAACAACCCCACTTTTTCTGCCTGTCATCGCCGCTGCACCATCCGTACAGCCACACATATTCAAGAGAGCATTCAAGAGTCTGAATATTTCTTCACCCATTGTCCTCCCAGACACCTCTTCGCAGAACAGAAAGTCCTCCAAAATGTTCCCTTCCCATGGATAGCGAACCAAAACCATCAACTGAGCCGCACCAGCAATGTCTGTAGATTCGTCCAACTGAATAGAAAATGTCTCACAGGTACGCAGTCTATCCAGTAGCTGTGACTAAATGTCATCTGCAAGTTCTTAAATTCTCCTCCTTACGGTGTCATTTGAGAGAGGTACTGCTTTCAGCTTATTAGCTGCTTCTGTCCCGAGCATAACATCACAGATTTCAACCGCCGCTGATAGTATGAGTTCTTGTCCAATTGTGTGTGTCTTTTTACTTCTAGCAATCCGTTGAACTACCAAATACGAAGCCTTCTGTGCTTTCGCGGAAGTTGTGGCCAGGGTCACCATCTGTTTTTTCTGGCGGGTGTATTCCTCGCTCTTTCTATGGAAAAAGTATTTTGTTTTGCCCTGATATTCACTGTGCTTTATGATTAAATGTCGCTGTAGCTTGGCTGGCTTCATGGCTTCATTAGCTAGCTCCTTAAGGTCATATGACACATTTTCGTCTCCCGTCTCTATTCTTAATAAAACCAAATTGAATATAGCTGTCATCATATTTTCTCAATTTGGCTAGTTTGGGCCTACCATCACTTGACGAGGTTGACTGCCTAAGATATTTCTCCATGGTCGCTTCAGTAACACGGTCATAAGCCAAGCTAAGCAGCAACAACAATGGTTTGTTGCCGCTTGAGTGAAATTATTAATTCATGGCAGATTGACTTGATGTGTCACAGTTATAAATAAACTAAGATTCTATTGGTCTAAAGCTAACATCGGTGGGAGTAATGGACGCAGTAAAATATTTCAACACTCACACAGCAAATCAAAAGGAGTATAGACAAAGTTATGGCTCCGGGTTAATGAAGACCTGTCTATTTCCCACAAATATGAACATACGTTAGTTCAGATTCCACACATTGCTGAAACAGTTTCTATGGAGGCTCACTTTTCAGGTTCAGTTTAGTAGCCACAGCATTAGTAACATCAGTGTGATATTGCTCTCCAAAACTAAACAGATAAGATCCGGACAATATGCAAGTGAAAAAAGGGTATTTACCTTTATTCTTCTGGTGAATGTCACCTTCTTATCATGGAGTTATCCCAGTCACCGGTAAGCAAACAATTCAGACTGGTCCCACAGTGCGCAAGCGGGCAATGCGTCCTGACCTGGACCTTCCTAGGTTTGTTTGTATTGATCCGGATCAGCCTATGAGGAATGAACAGGTAGGGGGAGGAGTAGTAGGTCAAATTGCAACCTCCCAAACAGCGTTTCCCAGATACTGTCAAATTAGAAGCACAAAAGTTCAATAAAAGAGAAGTTGCAGGCAGTAAAAAAAATAAGATAGTTAAAATAGCCAATTTTTCTATTTTTTTGCGGACCCCCAAGCTATGGGTTACGGACCCACTGGGGTGCAGGGACCCAACTTTGAGAACCACTGTCTTAGGTTACATATAATTCTACAGTCACAAATAGAGGGGCCACTAACAGCAGTCAATGCCAAACACCTACTGATGAAATGATGAAGCGCAGAAATTTGTGAATAAACATTTGGCCATTTAAAATTTAAACCTATTATTTGATTGATTTTTCGGGGGGAAATGTATTAAATATCTGCCCAACAACGCAAAATGCTGACAGCATACGCTATCGGCATTATCATTGCACAAACATTTCTGGTGAAATACTTGTACAATGCCCCCCCTGCACATTCGCTGCCAATTGGTCGCTAGCTAGGGGGTTTCAATCATCCCGATCGTATCTGATCAGGATTATTGCAGTCCGTCACCTCAGAAGTGGCCTATGACTTAAGGAGCAGCAGTCTTATGGCCGCTGCTTCTTAATTTAAGTTTCAAGTGAGACACTATACTGTATTGCCTATTTGTTTTGTTTCTTACATAGCACAGAGTTTGTATTATTATTCATTTGTATAGCGTTGCAAAATTCTGTAGCACTGGATTGATACACAGATTAATCATTTGGGTTTGAATACATAACTTGCAATGATAAACATTTATGGAAGACATTTTTAAGTCCTCTATCCATTGAATTTGTATTTGTTTTTAAGTTATTGCATTTATCATTTTTTTATGTTAATTTTTGTAATGAAAACTTTTAAACAATTATTGTTAATATTATTATTTTTATTATTATACTTTATTTATGAAGCGCCATCATATTCCGCAACGCTGTCCATGGATACAGATCATTTAAATAAAACAATAGTATAAAACTTCTAAGACTAAGAGACAGGACAGAATTTACAAACACATACAGGAGAAATCGGGGGCAATCAGTCAGGTGATTCAATCAATGAGTGGAGCAGAGTTCTAAAAAGTATCATAAATATTAAAGGGAAATTATAGCAGTGAGTGAAATTTTTGTAAATGATTTATGCAAAATTGTATTCTACTCTTTTGTCTGTCTTATCTTGGACTAGTAACACAATATCTACGTTTGTGTGTGTATATATATATATATATATATATATATATACACACACACACACATATAAGTATATATATATATATATATATATATATATATATATATATATATATATTAAAGATCTGAAACAATATTCTGTGGTTTTATAGGTGTCATACAAATAGTTATTTCCCCCCATCTACTAGTAACTGTAACACCTGTGAGCATAAACATGTCAAGGCCGGATGTACTTGCTTATTATTAGATCTTTGCAACCACCAGATGTAGGCTACTAAAACTGTAAAAAATACAAAAAACAAACATTACTTTCATATAACAGGAAGCAAAGAATGTTGTAAAGTAATTAAAATATATGAAACAATTCTTATGTTCATAAACTAAAATGTTACATTTTCCATTGCAGACTTCAATAGTTTGATTTCCAGCTGTTTTTTAAAATTTGTAACAAAACTTTTAATTTTGAAACAATGTGACAATATAGTGACTAAAATTGAAATATATAGACAAATGACAACATTGTGGCTGTTTTAAAGGAGGAGTTTGCAAACAAATAATTTACACTATAAGCTGTGGTTTGCTATTACAAATGCTTTTTAACTCACACTCTCTTAAAGAGAATTTGGACCGAAGAACTTGCATTTATGATATTTAATTAATGAAATTGCGAAAGTGCACATTTTGCTTAATGATACACGTATAAGAAAGTAATAGAATCCATTTAAATGGCTGCTTTTAGGGTCAGACAAACCAGTCAGCTGCCCAGGGCGCTAGCCACACATAGGGGCATATGTATCAATGTGCGAGCGGACATGATACGAAGTGGCATACGCTGTCGGCATTTATCATTGCACCAGCAGTTCTTGTGAACTGCTGGTGCAATGCTGCCCCCTGCAGATTTGCGGCCAATCAGCCGATAGCACGGGGTGTCAATCAACCCGATCGTATTCGATCTGGTTATTTTCTGTCCGCCGCCTCAGAGCAGGCAGACAAGTTATGGAGCAGAAAAGAGAGGGGGAGAGAGAGAGCAAGCTCCAGACAGAGTTTGATAAATATGCCCCATAATCTTTCAACTGCCCACTAACACCTTATCTATTGGGAACACTACGGTTTTCACAGAAGCACCGCTCTAAGAAACAGTTCCCAGGCAGCTAGGTGACATCAGTGATGTGCATGTCTAGTCTTTATGTGGGACATCTGGTAGGTGGTGGTGACAGGAGGGAGCTCAGCCTTGGCCTAAGCATAAATAATCATGGTTTATGAAGGCCCAGCTCCAGTGTCAAGGTGCAGGTATTGCAAAGCCTGGAGGGGATATTATTATTATTAATTTGTATTTATAAAGCACCAACAGATTCCGCAACACTGTCCATGAGTACAGAGATAAAAGTACAACTGTGAGACATTACAATATAAGACAAAATATAACAAACAAATACAGGGGGTTTGAGGGCCCTATTCGTGTGGGAACTTACAATCTAGGTGGGTAGGAGGATGAGAAACAGGAGGTAGGGACTGTAAAGGTGAGAATGATGCTAATGCGGAGTTAGATGAGGGTAACTATTAGGTAAGTGGAATCCATTTGTTATTGATTTGGGTGATAAGCTTCCCTAAACAAAAATGTCTTTAGGGAGCGTTTAAAAGAGGACAGGTTAGGGGAGAGTCTGACAGCTTGAGGAAGTGTGCTCCAGAGGTTTGGCGACGCACAAGAGAAGTCCTGCAGTCTAGCATGGGAGGAGGAGGAGATGGTAGAAGATGCAAAGAGCAGGTCATTGTCGGATCTTCGGGGGCCGGCTGGAGTATATTTGTTAATGAGTGAAGACAGGTAGGGGGGGCAGCATTGGTGAGGGCTTTGTCAGGGTTCGAATTTTGAATTTAATTCTGCTGTAACCTTGCAGAAAGGTGCAGCAGATACAGAGCGTTTGGATAGGTGGATTAGCCTGGCAGAGGCATTTAGAATGGATTGAAGGGGGTAGAGGCGGGGGAGAGGGAGGCCAGTTAGTGTAGGTTATTACAGTAGTCAAGTTGGGAAATTACCAGGGAGTGGATTAGCGGTTTAGTAGGGATATATATATATATATATATATATATATATATATATATATATATATATATATATATATATATATATATATATATATATATATATATATATACACACACACACACAGTGGTATGCAAAAGTTTAGGCACCCCTGAAAATTTCCATGATTTTCATTTATAAATAAATTGGGTGTTTGGATCAGCAATTTAATTTTGATCTATCAAATAACCGAAGGACACAGTAATATTTCAGTAGTGAAATGAGGTTTATTGTATTAACAGAAAATGTGCAATATGCATCAAAACGAAATTAGACAGGTCCATCCATTTGGGCACCCCAACAGAAATATTGCATCAATATTTAGTAGAGCTTCCTTTAGCAGAAATAACAGCCTCTAGATGCTTCCTATAGCCTGCAATGAGTGTCTGGATTCTGGACCATTCCTCCTTGCAAAACATCTCCAGTTCAGTTAGGTTTGATGGATGCCGAGCATGGACAGCTCGCTTCAAATCACCCCACAGATTTTCAATGATATTCAGGTCTGGGGACTGGGATAGCCATTCCAGAACATTGTACTTGTTCCTCTGCATAAATGCCAGAGTAGATTTTGAGCAGTGTTTTGGGTCGTTGTCTTGTTGAAATATCCAGCTCCGGCGTAACTTCAACTTTGTGATTGATTCCTCAGCATTATTCTCAAGTATCTTCTGATATTGAGTGGAATCCATGCGACCCTCAACTTTAACAAGATTCCCAGTACTGGCACTGGCCACACCGCCCCACAGCATGATGGAACATCCACCAATTATTATTTTTTAATTTTTATTGAGGTGAAGAATAAAACAGTACAAGATAATCACTTACATAGGCCCTCAACCCGTAAGGGCAAATAGTAATAATATACAGTACCGTACATAAACCAAGCATTACCACAATATTATCAAGCAGAAATGGAAGCTTACAGTTCAATACCTAAAGTCAGATAAAATGCTAGTATTGAAGCTCTGCCTATATGGTTAGTAAAACCGTAAAGGTAACCTCAAATTTTTCAAATTAAAATATAGTACCACGTTTAAGCCCTTGAGTCTATAATTGACCATATATATCATATATGTAAAACTTTCAAGTAAATAGCATATAGGGCCATATTTGAGCCTTTATATAAAGCAATCTCCTTAAACTAAAGAGGCCACACTCGGGTCTCTAATCACTAGAAGATATATATTAAAAAAAGGAGAAGAGCAAAACTATCCTTTTTTAATATTGGAGTGGAAATATTACTAGCTGCTACATTATATCAGACATATATTAAATAACAGGAAGATTTTACCTGTTAAACAAAGACTAAGGGAAGACCCTTAGGGGGGAATTGGAGCCGACCAACTTATAATATAATACTAGTCAAATGGAACTATAAGGGAAGGAGGTTCACAGCCTACAAATGTAACATAGCTAACTAATGCATGGGTATAAACAGTTGAGGGCTATCCTTAATGCTGTACAGAAATATATATTCATACAATTAGCTTTGAGAGGCTTACACATGCACTAAATGGGAAAGAATATGGGGTACACAGAAAATCACATGAAATAAGCAATATCCACAGTAAACCATATAATGCCCCAAACAACAAACAAAGACATAGTAATGGGATCCTGCCTGCTAGACCATAGTACTCTAATTCAAACATTACAGATGATATCATCCATACAGTTTCCATAGCCAATATACTATGGCATATTAAACTATACTCGCTTGGGTGATCTGGACTCGCGACTGCGCCACCGAATCAGATGACTATATAAATTTACTTTCCCAGGAAACACAACCCAATGACATCCACTGGTTCATGTATGCATAAATTGTGACAAATGTAAAATATGTCCTTGAATTTAAAAGTATTATTTTGCAATAGCAAAATATAACATTGCACCCAACATACAGGTAGACCAGCAGGATATATACTAGAATAATACTAACTTGTACCCATTAACATGTAACAATGATTCTTAGCTAGGGAATATGTCATGTCACATAGTCAATAGCAACATGATAGTATACCCAGTCCCTTTAAGTACACATGGAATTTCTTTATAAGTCAATAATATATATAGACCTGTCTCGGATGGTATATAAAAAAAAACAGTCAGTGCAGAGATGAGCCAAAAATAACCTAACAAACTGTAAAACTAATGAACATAAAATTAACTGTATTTGTAAAGGAAAGTCTCATAAACAGGAGTGTAGGAGACTATGCCCCTATGATAAAAATTGCGCAGATAGATAAAGTCTCCAAACACTTTAACATCAGTCCGCGTTTGGCCTCTGTCAGGGTACCTATCCCACACCAACTGACCACAATGTCCAATCACCTGGGTACGGGCATTCTTTTACGGCCACAGAGAGATTCATCTCCCGTAGTATTTCGTTTCCATCTCTTGGCAATGTTGCGATCAAAAAAACTAAAGGATCCCACTCGATAGATACTTTTCCGATGAACAACTGCAGGGTCATAGGAACTCTGCTTGAGCTATACTCCGTTGCTGGTTGCATCTTTAAGACTCCTTCCCATAATAGCGACATCTGGGCTCCCCTCTGTGTTCCATCTCCCATGCTGCGGAGTCAGCATACCTGGCATCCGTCCAAGGCTCCAATAGCTGGGGTGGAAGCGGGTGCATATCCTCTGCAAAATGTCAGCCACCTCTCTTGTATAATGTATTACTAGCGGTCTATAATGAGCAGCCAGTCTCTTATCTTGAGGCAAATGTATCTCACATTTCCACGTGGTCGCCTTCTCAGGATCTGTAGGGGCCCGATTTAAAACTCTAATCAGTACATTTTCAGTGTCCCATAGAAAAGTCTGTATTGCTACAGCAATATCACCCATGGTGACGACTATCAATCTCTGAGAATTGAAGCGGCTGTACCCAATGTCTTGATGAGGAAAGCAGTGCGGCAATCTCTGCTGCTATAGCTGTAGGAAGCGACCACGCGGCCGGTCCATAGAACTTTCGTCAGGATGTAGGCACGTTTTAGGCTTAAACCTCTTTTAAATGAGATATAGAATGGTACTGCTTATATGAGGTATATGGAAAGTCTCAAACATTGACCAAAATAGCTCAGAAGCCTCCAAAAAAAAAAATATTAACAGGAGCTCCTGACACACACGTCCTGCCGATTCTGCAGTTGGCTCCGCCCCCCCATTTACCAAATTTTACTGTGGCTAGCAAGTGTTTGTCTTGGAAAGTTGTGTTCTTTTGCCGCCATGCATAACGCCCCTTGTTATGACCAAATATCTCAATCTGTGTTTCATCAGTCCACAGCACCTTCTTCCAAAATGATACTGGCTTGTCCAAAAGTGCGTTTGCATGCCTCAAGCGACTCTGTTTGTGGCGTGTGTGCAGAAAAGGTTTCTTCCACATCACTCTCCCTGACACTGAATTGTTCAATGGTGCACAGTGACACTATCTACAGCAAGATGAAGTTGTAGGTCTTTGGAGGTGGTCTGTGGGCAGTTTTTGACCGTTCTCACCATCATTTGCCTTTTCCTCACTATGTTCCTCACAGTGGACACTGGCAGCTTAAATCTCTGTGATAGCTTTTTGTAGCCTTCCCCTAAACCATAATGTTGAAGAATCTTTGTTTTCAGGTCATTTAAGAGTTGTTTTGAGGCCCCCATATTGCCACTCTTCAGAGGAGAGTCAAAGAGAACAACAACTTGCAATTGGCCACCTTAAAAACCTTTTCTTATTATTGGATGCACCTGTCTATGAAGTTCAAGGCTTAATGGGCTCACCAAACCAATTGTGTGTTCCAATTAATCAGTGCTACGTAGTTACAGGTATTCAAATCAAATTTATGCACCTGTCTAATTTCGTTTTTATGCATATTGCACATTTTCTGTTAATCCAATAAACCTCATTTCACTAATGAAATATTACTGTGTCCTTCAGTTATTTGATAGATCAAAATGAAATTGCTGATCCAAACACCCAATTATTTATAAATGAAAATCATGGAAATTGTCAGGGGTGCCTAAACTTTTGCATCATATATATATATATATATATATATAAAATGCTGCAGCTCAATTGTGTGGCTATGTTGCCAAAAAATGTAGTAATTATGCAAATATATGAACTGCAATTCCTATGGCTAATAGGTGTTAGTACCATCCTCCCCTTTCAGACCACAGTGGTTTAGACAAGAGTTTATATTCCCCTGTCACTCGTCATCTGCTTATTGTAGTGAAAGGTAACAGCTCTGTGGTGAGTGGAAATTATCTGCTTGTGAATCGACATGTCAGACAAAGAAAAAGAGCTTTGGAATGGTCCAGAGCACCTTTCTTTAAAGGGACATGAAACCCAAAATGTTTCTTTCATGATTGAGGTAGAACATACAATTTAAAAAAAAAAAAATCAGTTTACTTCTATTATCAAATTTGTTTCATTCTCTTGGTGTCATTTGTTTAAGGAGCAGCAATGCACTACTGGTTTCTAACTGAACACATGGGTGAGCCAATGACAATCGGTATATATATATATGCAGCAACCAATTAGCAACTAGAACCTAGGTTCTTTGCTGCTCCTGAACTTACCTAGATAAACCTTTCAGCAAAGGTTAACACGAGAAGGAAGCAAATTAAATAATAGAAGTAAATTGGAAAGTTGGTTAAGATTGTGTGTTCTGTCTAAATCATGTCCCTTTAATATGGCCTGTAAAAGCAATTCTGCCTTGAGACCCCCGGGTGGATGAGGGGCTCTGTGCTGTAGCTGCTTGTTTCCTCTTTGTGTCTGTGGCTAAAGTTCATGCAGGAGCAATACTCCCTCTCTGGCTCCAACAAATCCCTAATTCTGGCTTCTAGCAAGAAGCCTTTTTCCTCAGAGCGATATATTATTGTCAGCATTTTGTTAGTCATACCTCTAACCTTTACAACATTAGTATTAGTAATATCTGCTGTCACTGAGTAAGGGGAGCAGGGATAGGCACAAACCAAGGCCGTGGCGGACATTTTCTAAAGTAAAGACCTTAGTGAAGGACACCAAGGTACATTTTAAATTAAAAACATTATTTTATAGTGCTTGGTGTTAATATACTGATGCAGATACCACTGATCCCATAACCAGCCCTCCTCACTACTGTGTCATTATATAGCGCTTGGTGTTATTATACTGATGCAGATACTACTGATCCCATAACCAGCCCTCCTCACTACTGTGTCATTATATAGCGCTTGGTGTTATTATACTGATGCAGATACCACTGACCCTATAACCAACCCTTGTCTGGCTATATGCATGTGCCAGTGTCACTAATGTGTCATTATATAGTGCTTGGTGTTATTATACTGATGCAGATACCACTGATTCTATAACCAGCCCTCCTCTAGCTATACCCATGTGCCAGTGTCACTACTGTGTCATTATATAGTGCTTGGTATTTTTATACTGATGCAGATACCACTGATTCTATAACCAGCCCTCCTCTGGCTATACCCATGTGCCAGTCTCACTACTGTGTCATTATATAGTGCTGGGTGCTATTAAGCTGATGCAGATACCACTGATTCTATACCCAGCCCTCCTCTGGCTATACCCATGTGTCAGTCTCACTACTGTGTCATTATATAGTGCTGGGTGTTATTATACTGATGCAGATACCACTGACCCTATAACCAGCCCTCCTCTGGCTATACCCATGTGCCAGTCTCACTACTGTGTCATTATATAGTGCTGGGTGTTATTATACTGATGAAGATACCACTGATCCTATAACCAGCCCTCCTCTGGCTATACCTATGAGCCAGTCTCACTACTGTGTCATTATATAGTGCTTGGTGTTATAATACTGATGCAGATACCACTGATCCTATAACCAGCCCTTGTCTGGCTATACCCATGTGTCAGTGTCACTACTGTGTCATTATATAGTGCTGGGTGTTATTATACTGATGCAGATACCACTGATCCTATAACCAGCATCCCTCTGGCTATACCCATGAGCCAGTGTCACTACTGTGTCATTATATACCGCTGGGTGTTATTATACTGATGCAGATACCACTAATCCTATAACCAGCCCTCCTCTGGCTATACCCATGTGCCAGTGTCACTACTGTGTCATTATATAGTGCTTGGTGTTTTAAACTGATGCAGATGCCACTGATCCTATAACCAGCCCTCCTCTGGCTATACCCATGTGCCAGTGTCACTACTGTGTCATTATATAGTGCTGTGTGTTATTATACTGATGCAGATACCTCTGATTCTATAACTAGCCCTTGTCTGGCTATACCCATGTGCCAGTGTCACTACTGTGTCATTATATAGTGCTGGGTGTTTTTATACTGATGCAGATACCACTGACCCTATAACCAGCCCTCATCTGGCTATACCCATGTACCAGTCTCACTACTGTGTCATTATATAGCGCTGGGTGTTATTATACTGATGCAGATACCACTGATCCTATAACCAGCCCTCCTCTGGCTATACCCATGTGCCAGTGTCACTACTGTGTCATTATATACCGCTGGGTGTTATTATACTGATGCAGATACCACTGATCCTATAACCAGCCCTCATCTGGCTATACCCATGTGCCAGTCTCACTACTGTGTCATTATATAGCGCTGGGTGTTATTATACTGATGCAGATACCACTGATCCTATAACCAGCCCTCCTCTGGCTATACCCATGTGCCAGTCTCACTACTGTGTCATTATATAGCGCTGGGTGTTATTATACTGATGCAGATACCACTGGCCCTATAGCCAGCCCTTATCTGGCTATACCCATGTGCCAGTGTCACTACTGTGTCATTATATAGTGCTTGGTGTTATTATACTGATGCAGATACCACTGATCCTATAACCAGCATCCCTCTGGTTATACCCATGTGCCAGTGTCACTACTGTGTCATTATATAGTGCTGGGTGTTATTATACTGATGCAGATACCACTGATCCTATAACCAGCCCTCATCTGGCTATACCCATGTGCCAGTCTCACTACTGTGTCATTATATAGCGCTGGGTGTTATTATACTGATGCAGATACCACTGATCCTATAACCAGCATCCCTCTGGCTATACCCATGTGTCAGTGTCACTACTGTGTCATTATATAGTGCTTGGTGTTTTAAACTGATGCAGATGCCACTGATCCTATAACCAGCCCTCCTCTGGCTATACCCATGTGCCAGTGTCACTACTGTGTCATTATATAGTGCTGTGTGTTATTATACTGATGCAGATACCTCTGATCCTATAACCAGCCCTTGTCTGGCTATACCCATGTGCTAGTCTCACTACTGTGTCATTGTATAGTGCTTGGTGTTATTATACTGATGCAGATACCACTGATCCTATAACCAGCCCTCCTCTGGCTATACCCATGTGCCAGTCTCACTACTGTGTCATTATATAGTGCTGGGTGTTTTTATACTGATGCAGATACCACTGATCCTATAACCAGCCCTCCTCTGGCTATACCCATGAGCCAGTGTCACTACTGTGTAATTATATAGTGCTGGTGTTATTATACTGATGCAGATACCACTGATCCTATAACCAGCCCTTGTCTGGCTATACCCATGTGCCAGTGTCACTACTGTGTCTTTGTATAGTGCTGAGTATTATTATACTGATGCAGATACCACTGATCCTATAACCAGCCCTCCTCTGGCTATACCCATGTGCCAGTGTCACTACTGTGTCATTATATAGTGCTGGGTGTTATTATACAGATGCAGATACCACTGACCCTATAATCAGCCCTCCTCTGGCTATACCCATGTGCCAGTCTCACTACTGTGTCATTATATAGTGTTGGGTGTTATTATACTGATGCAGATACCACTGATCCTATAACCAGCCCTCCTCTGGCTATACCCATGTGCCAGTGTCACTACTGTGTCATTATATAGTGCTGGGTGTTATTATACTGATGCAGATACCACTGATCCTATAACCAGCCCTCCTCTGGCTATACCCATGTGCCAGTGTCACTACTGTGTCTTTGTATAGTGCTGGGTGTTATTATACAGATGCAGATACCACTGACCCTATAATCAGCCCTCCTATGGCTATACCCATGTGCCAGTCTCACTACTGTGTCATTATATAGTGCTGGGTGTTATTATACTGATGCAGATACCTCTGATTCTATAACCAGCCCTTGTCTGGCTATACGCATGTGCCAGTGTCACTACTGTGTCTTTGTATAGTGCTGGGTGTTATTATACAGATGCAGATACCACTGACCCTATAATCAGCCCTCCTATGGCTATACCCATGTGCCAGTCTCACTACTGTGTCATTATATAGTGCTGGGTGTTATTATACTGATGCAGATACCTCTGATTCTATAACCAGCCCTTGTCTGGCTATACGCATGTGCCAGTGTCACTACTGTGTCTTTGTATAGAGCTGGGTGTTATTATACAGATGCAGATACACATCCAGTATTTCACTCAGGTTTTATTTATTCCAAAACTTATCACCCAATATCGCTAGCAGTCTCTTTATTCACACTACATATTCTCCCTTTCCTATTATTTAATCAGAAAGAAAAGATATACTAAGGTTGTGAATCACAACCTTAGTATATCTTTTCTTTCTAATTAAATACTACTAATAATAAACCTTCATATAAAGCTCCAGGGACACAGTGGCAGCTTGCTTCTTGAATCTCTCAGTCACTCAGAGTCATTTTCCCGGTACTAAGCGGCATCACAAGGGAGTGGCCACAACCCTGCGAAACCTGGAGCCGCATGTGTCAAGGAGGAGTCAGGATCAGCATTCATCTGTCCTACTCCTCCATCCCCGCAGCAAAATGGGTGGCGGACACTGCAAGGGCCAGTCACGGACACCAGTGTCCGTGTACGGACACCTTGCCTATCCCTGAAGGGGAGTGACTGCTACATCATTTTTGGATTGCTTTAAATCTCATTATATGTTGCTCATGAACCTTATATCTTTTCTCCCTATTATTATTTTCCCTAGAACAGTGCAAGGAAAGATTTTTTTTGCCAAAATCTAGAAAAATTTAAAGGAATAGTCTAGTCAAAATTAAACTTTCATGATTCAGATAAAGCAGGCAATTTATAGAAACTAATTTTCTCATATTAGCAATTTTTCTTTGTTCTCTTTATTTGAAAAAGCAACAATGTAAGCATAGGAGTTTACATTCAAATAAAGATACCAACAGAGCAAATATAAATTGATAATAGGAGCCAATTAGAAAGTTGCTTAAATTGCCTGCTTTATCCGAATCATGAAAATTTAACATTTAAATTTAACACTATTCCATTACAATAATCTTAAAATCTATCTATCCACACACACATACAATATTTGACTAACTAGAAATTGCATGAATAGTTCTTAAAGGGATGTTAAACAAAACATTTTTTTTTTTCTTTTATGATTCATTTAGAGCATGCAATTTTAAGCAACTTTCTAATTTACTCCAAATATCAATTTTTCTTTGTTCTCTTGGTATCTTTATTTGAACAGGAACAGGGCCGCCACTAGAAATTTTGGGGCCCCAGACTTAACCATTGACCAAGCCCCCTCCCTTTGACATGTGCAATTTTTGACCAAGTGACTAAAACGTATATGCACTTTATTCTTAAGTGTCTATTTAAACTTGGAAATGTTGTAAAGGTAGTAACATACACTGAAACACACACTCACACATAAGGATTCACATATAGACACTCTAGCAGAAACGCAAAGAAACACACTCAGACACCAACGCCCAAACAGACACTCAGCACTTGTTTATATTGACCTGACAAGTAATGAGGTAGACTACAGTTTTGTAAAAAAAGGAGATTTAGAAAACAAAATATGGAGTTCTGATTATCTTTTTGTAAAGGAAGATGCCAACTAAATGATGCCAACAGCATGCAGTGGCTGAAAGGAAGGGCCCTGAACTGCCTAAACAATAATTTAAAGGTTAAATGGTAAATTAGGTGACTTCCGGAAAGGTCTCATTAGTCTCAAAGTCTGTAGAAAGATGTGAATAATCAGTAGTAAGGTCAAAATGTCCTAAAAAGGAACAGACAATGGACACACACACACACAAACTCAAACTTGCACATACACCCAAGGAAACACAGACAGAGACAGCCTCAGAAAACACACAAAGACATACACACACACACACACACACACACAGAGACACCCACAGAAAACACTGACACAAAGACATACACACACAGAGAGACAACCACATAAAACACAGAAAGACATACATACACACACCCTCACTGAGACATCCACAGAAAACACACAAAGACAAACACACACCCTCACAGAGACATCCACAGAAAACACAGACATACACACCCACCCTCACAGAAGCATCCAGAGAAAATACACAAAGACAAACATACACACACCCTCACAGAGACACCCATAGAAAAAGCTCAAAGACATATGCACACACCCTCACAGAGAGACCCACAGAAAAAAAATGCATACACACTCATAGATGCACAAACCAAAGCACAAAGACATAAACACAAACACCCACAGAAACACTCACATGAGGAGGAAACATTTATGCAGCTTGCATCCCCTAAATCAACAGTGTGTGACATGCATGATAAAAAAAATGCAGAAATTAAGAGATCACTTTTTAAAGAGTAATATTTGTAAATGTGCAAACAAAAATAATTCTTTGAATTCAAAATTGTACATTAATGATCTGGGTAGATGGCTAGATGAAGAAAAGTACTTTTAAAAGGTTGACATATGTTTCTTTGTTTTTTCCCCATTTTCCCCAACTAACAGCACCACTTCAAATATAGTGTACAAATGTTCCCATCTGTCAGATGTACTTATAGATTTTGAAAATGCTCTACTCAATATGGTCTTGGTGGAACCATAAGCTGTGGTACTCATACCATTAGATCTGGTTAAATGCAGGATTTAGGCTTGTTGGTATGTATTTCAAAATTAAGTCAGCTGTAGTGTAAACTGAACAGTTTTAAGTTAACCTGTCTCATTTCAAACACTGAGAAATCTTAGTATGAGAGTATAACATTTTATGCAGATGTAAAAATCTTAAATAAAATGCCTCCTTGTATCTGGAAAGTCATTGCACAAAGGGGCAGTAAACTGGAATGTAATATATATATATATATATATATATATATACCCCTTCTCATTACAGAGATGCACATCACCTAATATGCTTAATTGGTAGTAGGCTTTCGAGCCTATACAGCTTGGAGTAAGACAACATGCATAAAGAGGATGATGTGGTCAAAATACTAATTTGCCTAATAATTCTGCACTCCCATATATATATATATATATATATATATATATATATATATATATATATATATATATATATATATATATATATATATATATATATATAAAATGCATATCTGCCAAAAGGACAGCTAGCATTTGTGTATTGAGGAGGAAACATTTCTGCATGGTTTTAAATATAGAATTTCTACAGCATTGTCAAATAATCATAAATACACTGCTGCTAAAAAAAAATAAAATTGTTTTTATGGACCCCTGACCCCACCATACAACTACTACCATGCTGAAGTTACAACCCGAAATGGCACAAAGAAATAAAAAACATTTGCTAAGTAAGTTTTACCTCCTCTGCAAATTAAAGTGATCTGCCATCTGACTCAGGCACACACTGTACAAACAAAGTTCCAAGTCTGTCTCACACTGTGCATAGTGGTTTAGTGAAATATGTATACTCTCCAGCACCTTTGTATCAAACGGGTGACCACGCTATCCAGGACTCCACACCAAAAAGTCCCAAATAAAATGTTGAAAAAAGAGGCAGATGGCAGCACTCCAGAATAAAAGATGTATATTTATTTACATCTACTCCAAACAAACATAGAACAACGACGTTTCGGATGTTATCCCTTAATCATGATTAAGGGATCATGATTAAGGGATAACACCCGAAACGACGTTGTTCTATGTTTGTTTGGAGTAGATGTAATTAAATATACATCTTTTATTCTGGAGTGCTGCCATCTGCCTCTATTTTTCTACATAGTGGTTTAGTGCACACTCAGAAACAAATGCTAATACTTTACACCTTGTAATAACATTTCCCATGCTCAATTAGCACTCTGCTGTAGTACCCACTGGTGGCTGCCAAATTTTTTTTTTAGTTCTTGACTCATGGGGCCCCCCTGGCCCATTGGGCCCCTGACAGGAGTCACCCCTGACACCCCATGATGGCGGCCCTGAACAGGAATGTAGTCTTAGGAGCTGGTCCATTTTCAGTTCAGAACCCCGGGTAGCGCTTGCTGATTGGTGGCTTTATTTAGCCACCAATCAGCAAGAGCTACTTAGATGCTGCTTTTAAAAAAAGAGATATTGACATGAATGTATATACAATGAATGCATGTGTGTATATATATATTAAAAAAAGAGATGTGTATGTATATAAAGTACATTTATTTTGCATGTATAGTATTTTTTTTCTCTTCCACTTGAGATATTTAATGCCCTTGGAAAAAAATGGGGACTGAGTTACCAGTCTGGTGCCTATACATTAATGTAAATGTGCAATTAAATGGGAATGCAGGAAAATTCTTAATTGATGATTTATACTGAGACTAGTCCTAAAGCCCATGTACACGGGCCAAAATCCCCATCCACTTGGATCCCCTCTCTCCCCCCTTTTTTCTGTAGTGTAGTGGTCCCCCCCCCCCCCCCCTCCAGCGATCGCCATTTATCCCCCCCACACTCCCAAACTCTTTTTCTGTAGTGTAGCAGCCCCATCCCTGCCTGTTCCTTTAAAAAATATCCACCAATCGCGCTCCGGCTCCATGTAACAAAACAGCTTAGAGTGCTGGAGCTTCCTGAATCTGTCTCGCTGCGGTTAAAGGCCAGATATGTTTGTCCTTGTGCAGTCTCTACTGCGCATGGCAGCTTCGGACAAACATACTTGGCCTTTTATAATAAAGGATGAGGAGATTAAATACATTTTACTAAAATATAAGTGTTTTGTGGGCGGAGAGGGCAGATTTGGGCTCTTGGGAGTTGTTACTATCCAGGAAGAGAGAGTGTCAGGAGGGTTAATTTTCACTGCCCCCTTGGTTGAACAAGCACATTCATACAAAAGGGACATAGACAAAATTTTTGGGGTAATTTTGCACCCCCCAATCACTTCTGCAGAAATGTCTATGAAACGGGCTTCTCTTCTGTGACAGATCTGCTGTTTCCATGTTACTATTTACCTCTTTCTGATTATTGGTACTTTAATTCTATATTCTAATAATAAATATGGTATTTTTTACACAGCAATATTCTTCCCACCAAAAGACACTGAAAGAATTTCATACACAGGCCCTGACTATTAACCAATAATAAAAATGTATAAAAAGGATATATTACCCTAATTAATTTTCACCATCAGGTCACACCTTTAGGATTTGAACATTCATTAACAGTATTATACTGTAACATTGGAATCCAGTTTATAATGTATTGTCAGCTGTGCTGTTTGTAATGTACGTTTATCAAAAAGCAATTATTTAAACAATAAACAATTCAGTTAATTACACTGTGCATAGTCTGAGAGTTAATAATTAATGCCACAAGACTTTTGTTGAATTATATTTTCACATAAATGATTTATAAAACAATAAGACACAACAGCAAAATAATATAAATGAATAACTTGCAATATGTTTATTTTTGTAAGTCCTAGTAATCTCTGTCATTAAAGAAAGTACAATCGTCAATTACGAGTTTTGCGTTATGAGCGGCTCGGTAATAACTTGCAAGTTATTTCCACCGCTCACCTTTAATAGCGCTGCTATTACAGGTTTTCCAAAAACCTGCGTTTGCGGGAAATATGGCAGCGTTGAGCTCCATACCGCACACAAATACCAGCACTGCTTTGAGCTGGTTTTATGTGCTCGTGCATGATTTCCCCATAGTCATCAATGGGGAGAGCCGGCTAAAAAAAAGCCAAACACCTGCAATAAAGGAGCGTAAAGCTCCGTAACGCAGCCCCATTGATTCCTATGGGGAAAGAAAATTTATGTTTAAACCTAACACCCTAACATAAAGCCAGAGTCTAAACACCCCTAATCTGCTGCCCCTGACATCGCCACCACCTACATTACACTTATTAACCCCTAATCTGCCGCCCCCAACATCGCCGCCACCTACCTACACTTATTAACCCATAATCTGCCGCCGCCAACGTCGCCGACACTATACTAAATGTATTAACCCCTAAACCTCTGGCCTCCCACATCACTAACACTAAATAAATATATTAACCACTAAACCTAACCCTAAGTCTAACCCTAACTTTAATATAATTAAAATACATCTAAATAAAACTTACTATCATTACCTAACTAATTCCTATTTAAAACTAAATACTTACCTGTAAAATAAACCCTAAGCTAGATACAAAATAACTAATAGTTACATTGTAGCTATCGTAGGTTTAATTTTTATTTTACAGCTAAGTTTGTATTTATTTTAACTAGGTAGACTCGTTAGTAAATAGTTATTAACTATTTACTAACTATCTAGTTAAAAAAAAAATGTACCTGTAAAATAAAACCTAACCTGAGTTACACCTAACATTACACTCAAATTAAATAAATTACATTAATTAAATACAATTAACTAAATTACAAAAAACAACTAAATTACACAAAATAAAATAAATTATCAAATATTTAAACTAATTACACCTAATCTAATAGCCCCCCAAAATACCCCCCCCCCCCAAAATAAAAAAACCCTAGCCTACACTAAACTGCCAATAGCCCTTAAAGGGCCTTTTGCGGGGCAATGTCCCAAAGAAATCAGCTCTTTTACCTGTAAAAAAAAAATACAAACAACCCCCCAACAGAAAAACCCACCACCCACACAACCAAACCCCAGAAAAAAAATCCTATCTAAAAAACCTAAGCTCCCATTGCCCTGAAAAGGGCATTTGGATAGGCTTTGCCCTTAAAAGGGCATTTAGCTCTTTTACATTGCCCAAAACCCTAATCTAAAAATAAAACCCACCCAATAAACCCTTAAAAAAACCTAACACTAACCCCGAAGATCCACTTACAGTTTTTGAAGACCGGACATCCATCCTCATCAAGCCGGGAGAAGTCTTCATCCAAGCGGGCAGAAGTCCTCAACGAAGCCGGGAGAAGTCTTCATCCAAGCAGCAAGAAGTCGTCCTCCAGGCGGACAGAAGTCTTCATCCAGACGGCATCTTCTATCTTCATCCTTCCGATGCGGAGCGGCTCCATCTTCAAGACATCCGGCGCGGTGCATCCTCTTCTTTCGCTGGATCCAAGATGGCATCCTTTGAATTCCGATTGGCTGATAGAATTCTATCAGTCAATCGGAATTAAAGGGTAAAAAATCCTATTGGCTGATGCAATCAGCCAATAGGATTGAGCTTCAATCCTATTGGCTGATCCAAAGCGGCAGATTAGGGGTTAATAAATTTATTTTAGTGTTTGCGATGCGGGAAGGCCTCGGTTTAGGGGTTAATAGGTAGTTTATGGGTGTTAGTGTACTTTGTGACACTTTAGTTATGAGTTTTATGCTACAGCTCTGTAACGTAAAACCCATAACTACGGGCTTTCAGTTTACAGTATGGATCTTGTAGTTATAGGCTGTACCACTCACTTTTTGGCCGGACAGGCAAACTCATAATAACGGCGCTATGGAAGTCCCATTGAAAAAGGACTTTTTAAAAGGTGCGGTAGTTACGTTGCGTGACAGCCAAAAAAGTGTGCGGTACACCTATACCGACAGGACTCGTAATAGCAGCGGTACTGAAAAAGCAGTGTTATGAGGCTTTTTCACTCATAACGCAAAACTCGTACTCTAGCCGAATATTAGCCAAGTTTCTCTTTAAGACTAAGGAATTGTGATGATTGTCCAGCTATGGAAAAAGTAAGGCCTAGATTTGGAGTTTGGCGGTAGCCGTGAAAACCAGCGTTAGAGGCTCCTAACGCTGGTTTTAGGCTACCTCCGGTATTTTGAGTCAATCAAAAAAGGGTCTAACGCTCACTTTTCAGCCGCGACTTTTCCATACCGCAGATGCCCTTACGTCAATTCCGTATCCTATCTTTTCAATGGGATTTTTCTAACTCCGGTATTTAGAGTCGTGTCTGAAGTGAGCGTTAGAATTCTAACGACAAAACTCCAGCCGCAGAAAAAAGTCAGTAGTTAAGAGCTTTCTGGGCTAACGCCGGTTCATAAAGCTCTTAACTACTGTGCTCTAAAGTACACTAACACCCATAAACTACTTATGTACCCCTAAACCGAGGCCCCCCCACATCGCTGCCACTCGATTAAATTTTTTTAACCCCTAATCTGCCGACCACCACCTACGTTATCCTTATGTACCCCTAATCTGCTGCCCCTAACACCGCCGACCCCTATATTATATTTATTAACCCCTAATCTGCCCCCCTCAACGTCGCTTCCACCTGCCTACACTTATTAACCCCTAATCTACCGAGCAGACCGCACCGCTACTATAATAAAGTTATTAACCCCTAATCCGCCTCACTAACCCTATAATAAATAGTATTAACCCCTAATCTGCCCTCCCTAACATCGCCGACACCTAACTTCAATTATTAACCCCTAATCTGCCGACCGGAGCTCACCGCTATTCTAATAAATGTATTAACCCCTAAAGCTAAGTCTAACCCTAACACTAACACCCCCCTAACTTAAATATAATTTAAATCTAACGAAATTATTCCTATTTAAAGCTAAATACTTACCTGTAAAATAAATCCTAATATAGCTACAATATAAATTATAATTATATTATAGCTATTTTAGGATTAATATTTATTTTACAGGTAACTTTGTATTTATTTTAACCAGGTACAATAGCTATTAAATAGTTAAGAACTATTTAATAGCTAAAATAGTTAAAATAATTACAAAATTACCTGTAAAATAAATCCTAACCTAAGTTACAATTAAACTTAACACTATACTATCATTAAATTAATTAAATAAAATACCTACAATTACCTACAATTAAACCTAACACTACACTATCAATACATTAATTAAATACAATACCTACAAATAACTACAATGAAATAAACTAACTAAAGTACAAAAAATAAAAAAGAACTAAGTTACAAAAAATAAAAAAATATTTACAAACATAAGAAAAATATTACAACAATTTTAAACTAATTACACCTACTCTAAGCCCCCTAATAAAATAACAAAGACCCCCAAAATAAAAAATGCCCTACCCTATTCTAAATTACTAAAGTTCAAAGCTCTTTTACCTTACCAGCCCTGAACAGGGCCCTATGCGGGGCATGCCCCAAGAAGTTCAGCTCTTTTGCCTGTAAAAAAAAACATACAATACCCCCCCCAACATTACAACCCACCACCCACATACCCCTAATCTAACCCAAACCCCCCTTAAATAAACCTAAGACTAAGCCCCTGAAGATCATCCTACCTTGTCTTCACCTCACCGGGTATCACCGATCGGTCCTGGCTCCAAAATCTTCATCCAACCCAAGCGGGGGCTGGCGATCCATCATCCGGTGGCTGAAGAGGTCCAGAAGAGGCTCCAAAGTCTTCATCCTATCCGGGAAGAAGAGTAGATCCGGACCGGCAACCATCATCTTCCAAGCGGCATCTTCTATCTTCATCCGATGAGGACCGGCTCCATCCTGAAGACCTCCACCGCGGACCCATCTTCATCCGGCGACGTCCAACTGAAGAATGACGGTTCCTTTAAGGGACGTCATCCAAGATGGCGGCCCTCGAATTCCGATTGGCTGATAGGATTCTATCAGCCAATTGGAATTAAGGTAGGAATATTCTGATTGGCTGATGGAATCAGCCAATCAGAATCAAGTTCAATCCGATTGGATGATTGGATAAATTATATTTAATTTAGGGGGGTGTTAGTGTTAGGTTTAGACTTAGCTTTAGGGGTTAATACATTTATTAGAATAGCGGTGAGCTCCGGTTAGCAGATTAGGGGTTAATAATTGAAGTTAGGTGTCAGCGATGTTAGGGAGGGCAGATTAGGGGTTAATACTATTTATTATAGGGTTAGTGAGGCGGATTAGGGGTTAATAACTTTATTATGATAGCGGTCCGCTCGGCAGATTAGGGGTTAATAAGTGTAGGCAGGTGGAAGCGACGTTGTGGGGGGCAGATTAGGGGTTAATAAATATAATATAGGGGTCGGCGGTGTTAGGGGCAGCAGATTAGGGGTACATAAGGATAATGTAAGTAGCGGCGGGTTACGGAGCGACAGATTAGGGGTTAAAAATAATATGCAGGGGTCAGCGATAGCGGCAGATTAGGGGTTAATAAGTGTAAGGCTAGGGGTGTTTAGACTCGGGGTACATATTAGAGTGTTAGGTGCAGACGTAGGAAGTGTTTCCCCATAGCAAACAATGGGGCTGCGTTAGGAGCTGAACGCGGCTTTTTTGCAGGTGTTAGGTTTTTTTTCAGCTCAAACAGCCCCATTGTTTCCTATGGGGGAATCGTGCACGAGCACGTTTTTTAGGCTGGCCGCTTGCGTAAGCAACTCTGGTATCGAGAGTTGAAGCTGCGTTAAATATGCTCTACGCTCCTTTTTTGGATCCTAACGCAGCCTTTATGTGGACTCTCACTACCAGAGTTATTTTTATGGTGCGGCCAGAAAAAAGCCGGCGTTAGCTACGCGGGTCCTTACCGACAAAACTCTAAATCTAGCCGTAAGAGACCACTGCAAAATGACCAGTTTCTCTGTTTTTACTATTTATAGGTACGTGTTTGAGCAAAATGAACATTTTTGTTTTATTCTATAAACTACTGACATTTCTCCCAAATAAAAATATTGTCGTTTAGAGCATTTATTTGCAGAAAATAACAACTGGTCAAAATAACAAAAAGGATGCAGTGTTTTCAGAGCTCGAATAATGCAATATTCATTTTCAAACAACACAATAGTGACAATACTAATGTTTTAACTTAGCAAGAGTTCACAAATCAGTATTTGGTGGAATAACCCTGATTTTCAAACACAGCTCTCATGCTTCTTAGCATGCTCTCCTGCAATCTTTCACATTGCTCTTGTGTGATTTTATGCCACTCCTGGTGAAAAAATTCAAGCAGCTCGGCATTGTTTGATGGCTTTTGACCATCCAGCTTCCTCTTGATCACTTTCCAGAGATTTTGAATTGGGTTTGGGTCTGGAGATTGGGTTTGCCATGACAGGGTCTTGATCTGTTGGTTCTCCAGCCACACATTGACTGACCTGGCTGTGTGACATGGAGCATTGTCCTGCTGGAAAAAAACAATCTTCAGAGTTGGGGAACATTAATGGAAGGGACATTACACACTTAATAAATCATTGCTTAAAGGGACATAATACTCATATGCTAAATCACTTGAAACCGATGCAGTATAACTGTAAAAAGCTGACAGGAAAATATCACCTGAGCATCTCTATGTAAAAAAGGAAGATATTTTACCTCACAATTTCCTCAGCTCACCAGAGTAAGTTCTGTGTAAAAAGTTATACTCAGCTGCTCCCAGCTGCAGGTAAAAAAATTGAAAAAATGAAGAAATGAACAGCAGCCAATCAGCATCAGCAGTGCTGAGGTCATGAACTCTTACTGTGATCTCATGAGATTTGACTTAACTCACATGAGATTTCATAGTAAGCTTCCTTTACCTGATTGGTGAAATAATATGAGAGCGCACGAAGCTCATCCTTTCAGTTGTCCCGGGACAGACATACTAATATGCTGCTTAGAAATCCTTTACAATGGGAGGTGGCTACTGAGGAACTTTTGAGGTAAAATATCTTTCTTTTTTACATAGAGATGTTCAGGTGATATTTTCTAATCAGCTTTTTACAGCTATGCTGCATCACTTGTTTAAACATTTGGGTATTATGGCCCTTTAAATGTTATTTTCAAAGCAAAAATTAGCTTGAGAATTTGTACATTTATTTTTTTTTTTAAATATATTAGTTGTTTAAATATTTTTAAAAAAATAAGGATAACATTGTAACGTCCATAAAGCAGTGGGCACCACCATATTGTAACTCATAATGAGGCCAATTAGGAATGGTTATAAATGGCTTACTAGAGAGTGCAACCAATGACTGTGTGGAATATAGCTGTGTCTGCACTTTCATGTTTAACATGAATTGGAAGCCCACAATATTCAGAATTAAATTACAAGAAAGGAGAACAAAATAAATAATCTAAGTATATTGCAAAGTTGTTTTACATGTAATTAAACAATTAATATTAATATATTGAGGTGTTTAATGCCCCTTTAATGATGTGTGATCTTAATTTCAGCCTAATATCTTATATGTGGTTGTTCCAAGAATAAAACAGTAATCTGTGTATTGAATCAGTGTAATTTTATTGAATAAACTAATTTATAAATTGAAAGAAAATGGATTCTTGTTTTTTTTTTTGGAATTAACTTTATTTTGCAAAATATGTTTTACAAATGTTGGAGACGCAGCTCCAGAAGCAATACAATATAGCATCTTATAAGTAAACTGTAAGGCTAATTCATTTTTAGATAAATTAACTTCGGACTGAAACAACCATTGCAAACATAAATAAAACTTATTTCGGACTGGAGTGTGTACCTCTTTATATTAGACTTGAATCTCTCTAGTGATTTCAATCGTTTAGGCATATTAATATGTTATAAAGATATTTGGTGTAGTTGGTTCTACCCCGAGAGACTAGAGTTCAAAGATATGGTTTAATTTATCTGTTTTTGAGGTAAGATTCCCATGTTGTTAGTATGTCTGACTATATATCCATTCTTTCTTGATTTAAATAAAATAGTTATTCTAAGTGAATCGATTCTAAGACTTTTTGGATCCACATATCTATTGTAGGTGGTTCTTTAGTTTTCCAAGTTTTGGCTATTAAAAATTTCACACTGTTAGACATTATAAAAAATAATTTAAGAGATGGATTATGTTTTATTTTAGGGGCTTTATTTAGTAGCCAAATTAGGGGGTCCAGGGGGAGTTGAATTTCTAGGATATTTCAGATATAATGGATCTCCATAGGTTTTGAATGGATGTACACAACCACCACATGTGGGTCATGCCACTGTTCACATGGCCACAACACCAGCAGGTATTTTTAGCTTTATGATATAGTTGGTGTAGTTTTTGAGGTGTGCAGTACAATCTATGTAGGATCTTTAAGTTAATTTCTAAGGCAGCGGATGATATGGAGATTTTAAGTGTTGTACGGATGATCTTTGAACATATTTGCTGCGGGATGATAACTTCTATATCTTTATCCCAGCTTTCTAAATACATGAGGGAGTATCCTGGAAATGGGGTAATTAGTATTTTGTATATAAGTGATACCGTATGATGTATCGGAGGTTCCCTGACACATAGTTGTTCATATTTAGTTAGGGGTCTAGTCATATTTCTAGCTTGTGGGTGTGTCATAATAAAATTGTGTACTCGTCTATATGTGAACCATTTAGCAAAACAAGTGAATCCTTGTTGAGTCAGGTTCTCTTGTGTCTTTATGTGTTCATTATTTATGAGCCAGAATATCGGGAAGTTATTTAAATGAGTGGTATATTGATGAGATTCTATTTGGGGGCTTAAATCTAGTTTGTCATTGTGGGGAGGGTCTAGAGGAAAGGTATGGGAAGTGGATCAATTTTTTTATCCCACAGTTTAAGAGTTTCTGATATAATAGGGTTATGTAGAGGGGTTTGAGGTTTTTGTTTTTTGATAGTCCAGCAGAACCTACTGATATTTGTTGTTTGGGTGATCTTATGTTCCATGGTTACCCATCGCTTGTATTGTTTATGTATGTTCCAATAAGTTATTCTTTGTAGAAATATTGCGTATCTGTAGTAGGTCAGGTTGGGGAGACCCAACCCTCCTTGTGTCTTGGGTAAAGACATACGTTTTTTATTAAAAAAGAGAAGAAGGCACCACCATAGTGCACAATCAATGATGCGGGTAAAAGCCAGCGCACAATTGCATGTACTTACAGGATTATAGGCACTTGAGAAGTGCTACATGGGCTTCCTGGGCTCTTAAAGTCGTCCAGACAACTTTCCCCATGTTCTCCAGGCCACTCGAACCTCTAGTCGGCTGCCCAAAACGGGATTCAGAAAGGATGTTGTTGAAAAACTGCAGTTACCAACTTGTACCTTGTAACTTTCCCAGCTTCGTAAAAGCCTCTACAGACTACGTGTGGTATTCACAAATTATGCTGGTTTAAAATAAACTTAAAACGATGCTCGTGGAAATAGTCTAATATAGAATAAAAAGACTTTAATCTTAAAAACACAACGTTTCACGATCTAACATGACCATTTCATCAGGTGTAAATACATGATTAAAATTTCCACGGCTTTAAATAATCTGTTCTGCATCTAAGGACTTTAATGCGCTTGCGTGAAGGTTTCACGCGCGTGTTGTTAAAATCACTCACACAGCATGTTAACCCAATAGGTCTACTACTATCCAATCGGGGTCCCGGTTTTCTAACCAACAAATCTATTCATTCTATGGACTAATACCAATGGCTGGTAGACATTTTTCGTGTTCCAATTGGACACACGATAACATAACACACCCACCTTTTAAGTTGTACAGATTCCCTATATTGATATTCTAACAATGAAACCTTCACACAAGATATAGTGTCAAATACCCATAACAATACGACCCCTACATAATAATATTCATCAAAAATACTTTCTCATAAAGTAATCATACCCATAAAATGTAATACATCCTATTTTTCTCGTAGTCTAATGGCACCTAAAAGATTGGTCCCTCTAAACTATATTGTATATTTCATATTCATATTTTGATCTAGATATATGGTTGTAGACGGTATTGAATCTATTGTATCGTAACTTGTGATATAATGCGGATTCTTTGCATTGAAATATACAATATAGTTTAGAGGGACCACCCATACGTTGGATAAGTGCATTTGAACTTTAATCACCACATGTCTTTGCACTGGTTTTCAGCACCATTTGATATATTATATTACGATACGTTGTGATATATATATATATTTTTATTTTTTGCTCTCTGAAACACATTGATATTTTGTTCTCTGATACACATAAAGTATTATTGAGAAGGTTGTAACATTTACAACCATATCACTTAATATTTGATATTTATTATATTTGAGTGTTTTAGTAGTTAGTTCACCATATTGGGAATATTTTTATATTGGGTGCATACAATTTTCATTATATATTTATATTTTTCATATGTTTTTTTTATTAATTCTTGGGTGTTTTTTATGCCAGGTGAAGTCGCTAAGTGCCTTTTGTAGTGTATCTAGGTATTTTTCTGGGACCGGGATTGGTAGGGTTTGAAGGATATACAGTATTCTGGGGAATATATTCATTTTTATTAGATTTATATGGCCTAACCAAGATAGCCTTTTAGATCTCCAGTTCGATAAGTATCTTATTTCTTTTTTTATCTTCTCAAAATGAAGTTGAAATAGTGTGTCTACAGAAGTGGTAAGGTAGACATTTAAAAAGGTGTCAATTTTTTCCTGCCACTATCTTTTTGTCTGGATCAAGTGTGATGTTAAGTATTTCTGATTTGGGGATATTGACTAGTAAGTTTGAATGGAGGTGAAATTATTAAATTCCTTAACCAATAGGAGGCAAAGATATTTCAGGGTTTGTTAATGTGAATAAGATGTTGTCTGCAAATAAAGATATGGTATATTTCTGGTCTCCTATTGTGACTCCTTCAATGTCAGGGTGAGATCTAATTTTTACGGCTAGTGCTTCAAAAACACATGCAAATAATAGTGGGGACAATGGGCATCCTTGTCTTGTCCCATTAGATATCGTGAATTAATTAGATAGGGTTCCGTTTATTAAAAATTTTACACTCAGATGGGAATATAAAAAAATATTTTTTTATATCACTCCTTGACCAAATCCCATGGTTTCTAATGTGGTTTTAAGGAAATCCCATGCCAAATGGTCAAAGGCCTTTTCAGCATCAGTAGATAATGTGATTAATGGTATTTTGTGTTCTTGTGCATAGAATATTATATTTAATGCCCTGACCGTGTTGTCTTTTGCTTCTCTCCATAGTGGGAATCCCACTTTGGTCAGGGTGAATGAGTTCAGTTAGTAGAAGGTGTCAAGGTATTTGAAATATTATTAGATGATATACACAGGTATAATTATTATTATTCAATGGATCTGTGGCTGTGTACATCAAATAATTAATTTAGTTTCTAAAAGATGCAAATGGGCACTGTATAGAAACCAGCCCCCTCCCTCACTCATCAAATGGATTGCTTGTAGAACAAAGACATGTTTTCAAAGTAATCTTAGAGAAAACATTTGGTGTACTTAATTTAAACAACCATTCCAGAGAAAAAACTGATTACCTCAAAGATAATCATCTGTATATTCTATATATTCCACATCTGAAAACAGAGGACTGTTTCCAAAGGATGTCCCACTGAGGCGTGAATTTAAAATCCCTATCAGATGATCGCTGACCCCTATTTCTGCTCGGAAGCCATCTATATTGCGTCTCATAAATTTTGGAGACAACAGTTCTATTCTACTATAAAACAAACCCCCCTTGCCAAATAGTTTTAGCTGGGTGAAGACATGTTTATCCTAATTAAAAGATAAGGATAGTATTTAAGTTACAGGAAACCCCTTGGTTATTTGGAGTCAATAGTCTGTGTTTTGAATGGAAAATATTGCTAAGAAGCCCTCTGACATAATCTTTGCGACTTGAAAAGAAACAACTGCTAACAGACACATGTGATAACAACACAATGGCTCACTGAATCTCTGACACTTGAATTTACGTACTGAAGACATACGGCTGGGGGGAAGGTAACACACAGTGAAAGCACATGGCTTGCAGTATAATTTCAAATTTCACTGATTAAAATAACTTGCACTTAGATTCCAAACAAAAAAAAAGCATAAAATGTCTTAACCTCTGTGTTTTTAAGCATATGAATGTAGATAATGGTGGACCAAGAAGTAGTGACAGATAGCATTAATATTAGATAAATATTTGCTGAGATTGATAAACATTGCAAATAGACATATGAATGCTTAAACATTCCTAACAATTATTTTTTTTTGATTACAGACAAGTGGTCATGGGCATCAATTTATATATTCAGGAAGAAATACACTGAATGTGAAACATGCTGTGTTTATATATGAATGGCAGGATACTGGCGACATTCTTAAATGGATTTAAAGTTAACAAGTTAGCAGTAGAAATTACTTTAATGTAATATGATATTAAAGATATATGATGTTTCATATTAAAATAATCAGGAAAATGATATGATATTACCCAATCTATAATTAATACTGTAAGTGATTGATGCAAGAAGTTATGGTCTGATGAATAATCACTGTATAGAAATATTGAATTGTTAAAAATGTTGGATGGTGAGATGTGTTTGTTGGTTGTATGCTGCCCCCTAGGGGATTGGAATGGTGTAACAGCCAAATAGATTTCCTATTAGGACAATACATACAGAGCCAATGGGGGAGCGTTCCCCAAAGTATCCAATGAGAAGGAAAAAGCACCGTGGGCGTGAACGAAAAAGATTATCAATGATTATATAAAGGATAGCTAAATGCAAACAAGGAAGAGTTTTTTTTGTGACTTGCTTAGACTGGTGAGGATTGATAACTGGCAGCCATTCTCTTTGGGACACAATCCTTTTAAGCAAGAAACTGAAAACTTACCTTGATCTATGCGATAACTTTCCTTCAAACGAGATGATCTAAAGACAACTACAAATTGGTGAAGTATAATTGTTCTAATTTTTAATATTTGAAACAAAGGTTATTGGTAAGAACATAGTCAATTTGTATTTAATATATTTAAAGGAGCACTCAGTATTTTAACTGTGTTCATAGTCCTGTATAAGGTTAAGTTTGTCTCTTGTATGCTAAGTAATTCATCTGTGCAAAATATAGAATATATATATATATATATATATATATATATATCTTAGAATTGATTTTAATTATAAGTAACTAAGAATTGGTTCCAGTTTAAATAAATAGACATTTAAAGTAACTGTTTACACTAAGAATATATGTATTTTTAGTATCCTAATTAGAATTGTATTAGAATCAATTGTAGCTGAATAGCTGAGTATATATATATTATCCTATTGTTTAACTAAGCACTGTTAAAATTGTATCAGTCTGAATGTTCAATGGTTTATCCTTTCGTCTCATTGTATTAATTGAATGAAAGGCTATTGTGAGTAAGGTTAATTTTTAGGGTAAATTTTTATGAATTTTGCATAGCATATTTTTATAGTTTTTAAACGTGTATAGTATTGATTCATATTCTGGTTCCTACAAATATATTTCAATGTGTTCATAGATATTTACTAATAATAAAGAATTCAGGAATTTATATTAATTTTATGGTTTCTAGTATATGCATATTTTGGGTCTAGTTTAAAGGATAATTATTGAATATATTGTGTTATAACCCTGCCATATACTGACATATTTTCAAAGAGAGAACTGCTAAGATTCTTATAAATATACTGATAAGAGTGCTTATTCTATTAGATAATAGTGTGGAATTAATTTTTATGTCAGAGTTTAGGAGTGAGATTGGACGATAGTTTGCGGGGATTCTGTAGATTTATTTGCTTTTAGCAGGACAGTAATATAGGCCTCTTGGGCTGAGCTTGGAAAGGGATGTAAAAAATATTTTGTGTTAAAGTATGTTAGAAGATGTAGTGAGAGTTGTTCTGCAAATAATGAGTAATATTTATAAGTGAATCTGTTTGAACCTGGTGATTTGTTAGTAGGAAGATTTTTAATCACTTTGTGCAATTCTTCTAAGAAGAAAGGTTCGTCTAGTGATTCTCTTTGAGATTGGGTCAATTTGGGAAGTAGATTTGACAGGTATTCTGTGATGGTTTGTTTACGTGTATTAGTGGGATTGTATTTATCAGGGGCTGATTGTGGTATATTATATAGATTGTAATAGTATTTCCTAAATGTTTCTGCTATTGCTTGTGTTGATTGTGATTTTCTGTTGTTATTTTTAATGTGTAGTATGTAGGTGGATTTTGATTTTTTCTTTATGTATCTAGCTAATGTGCATCCTGATTTGTTAAGATCCATATATGAGTGTTGTTTGAGAAGAAATGATCTTCTGTTCTGTTCTTTATTTAGAATTGATGCTAATTTAAATCATTTGGTTTGTAGAAGGTGGAGGTTGTCCTCATCATTCAGATCTTGTTTATGTAGTGCTTCAAGCTGTGTTATTTGGTTTATAAGATTAGTGGTTATTTCTCTTTTTAGTTTATTAAGGTGGGCTTTGTAAGCTATTAGTTCCCCTCTTATTGTACATTTGTAAACTTCCCAATTGGTTTGGAGAGATGTATCTATGTGTTTATTATGTTGAAAAAACTCTTCTAGTTTGGTGTGCAATTTTAATTTAATATTAGGGTCAGTTAGTAAACTGTCGTCAAGTTTCCATATGTAATCTCTTAGAGGTTTGGAAGGCCATATAAGGGAACATTGCACCCCCGCATGGTCCGACCAAGTTATAGGGGATATATTCGCTAAGCGGATCAAACCCATGCTGGTGATATCTGTGAAAATGTAGTCAATTTGTTTATATACTTTGTGTGGAAATGAGTAAAAAATAAAGTCTTTAGACTCTGGGTGTAAAGTTCTCCGGACATCCATACATTTAAGTTGGTTTAAGATTTGTTGATGCTTATTTTACTATTAGATGATTTGTGTGAGGAACTATCTAGTGTTGGGTTTAGCGTTACATTTAAGTCTCCTCCCATCTTTAGGGTAACTTTTTGATTTTCTATAATAATATTTGATACATGTTTTAAGAATGTATGTTGTTTTGTGTGAGGTGCATATAATGACATTATTGTGTTTGGACGACCATAAAGGAGGCCTGTTATCAGGATATATCCCCCTTCCCTATCTCTAAGCACTGTTATTTCTTGAAAGGGGATACATGCTTTGATTAGTATTCCTACTCGCTGTTTTTTTTTTTCCTGAGGGTGAGACGCATAGTAGCTTTTACCAAATTTATAATGAAAAGTTTACGGTTCTTTATCTTTAAGAAATGGCTGTAGTTCTTTTACTAGGAGAGTTAAGGCCTTTAGAATTAATAGTTATGATATTCATATAACCATCATTGTTATTTTTAGGAAATTGTGAAGACATGTGAGAAGTGTGGAGCATTTTTAATTTTTGTTCTGAGGTTTTCAGTAAGGTATTGTTTAAAGGGACAGTCAAGTCCAAAAAAACTTTCATATTTCAAATAGGGCATGTCATTTTAAACAACTTTCCAATTTACTGATATCACCAATTTTGCTTTGTTCTCTTAGTATTCTTAGATGAACGCTAAACCTAGGAGGTTCATATGCTAATTTCTTAGGCCTTGAAGGCCGCCTCTAATCTAAATGCATTTAGTTTTTCACCACTAGAGGGCATTAGTTCATGTGTTTCATATAGATAACAGTGAGCTCATGCATGTGAATTTACCATGGAGACAGCTCTGATTGGGTAAAATGCAAGTCTGTCAAAAGAACTGAAATAAGGGGGCAGTCTGCTGAGGCTTAGATACGAGGTAATTACAAAGGTAAAACGTGTATAATTATAACTGTGTTGGTTATGCAAAACTGGGGAATTGGTAATAAAGGGATTATCTATCTTTTAAAACAACAAAAATTCTGGTGTTGACTGTCCCTTTAAGCTTTCTAAATGAGAGATATAATGTATGGTGTGTGGTTGTCCAGTCCAATAACAACATAATAAACAGTGAATCAAATAATAACAATAAATAAAGTGCAAAACTTAAAAAAAAAGATAAAAAAAAATCCATCTCCTTCTCAGGGGAAATGGAGGTGAGGAGGAATTGCCTCTCTTTTCCCCCACCAGTACCCAGGAATAGTCACTTGGGTCTAGTTTAGGCTTTTTATGAACCCAACTTTAAAACAGGATTTCTATAACTATTCTATATGCCTTAAATAACAGCAAAATACATTTGTATTGTTTCTATACTATACATGTTCTAGTACATCATCTAGAGATAGTCAAACAGCGCTATTATTGTAAAATTTCAATACCATACTATTTTTTTTTATATACCAACTAGTAATCATTAGACATTGCTATTTAAGAACAGAGCCACTCATAGGTCTGTTTATCCTGTGAATAAACAAGTTTTATATTCAATTTTCATAGAATTGTGGTGAACCTGAGAATAGAGCTTGAAAAATAAAATATATACTATAACAAGACTTCAGGTCGTTTAAAGTGAACATTTTAACTAGGGTTATATTGAATATCAGAGCATAAGTCCATATTAATTCTTTTTTACTACAGGGAACAAAGAACTTGTTAATGAGTTCTTAGGGTGTTACTTATCTGTCTTTGTTAGATCACTATCCCTATGGAGTGTGGAGGATTTCCAGAGTGGAGGACGTTGTTAGGTTGGGATGGTTTGTTTCAGGTTTTTCTTGGATACAGTAATCCAATTATAGTGTCGGTTCATGGATGAGCTGTTTTTGTTACGAGTTGTGGAAGGCATATCTTCATCTGTAGGAAGAGGTGGTATACTGAAAGGTTCAATGCTTATGAGAGAGTGTCCAAGTCCGAGAACTCCCTCCCTGTATATTAGCATTTTCCCAGTGTGCAGTATGAGTAGGTGATATCTTATCTTTTTGTTCATGTAAGATTAAGGTTAGGAATTTCAGAGATTTCCTTACTTCAATAGTAGCTGGGCAGAGATCTTGGTATATTTGTAAAACTTTGTCTTGGAATGAAAGAGGGTGAATGTTACTTGCTGATGTCCAGATGCATTCTCCATCTCTGAAGTGGAGTTGCTTAAAGATTACATCTATCTGTGGAGCAGATGGGTTAGGGCACGGTCTTAGCGCTCAAAGAGCTCTCTCTATAGTGGTTTCTGTGAAAGAGGTGGTTTGAGTGATAAAGTCGAAGAGCTGTATTAAATAGGAGTGGAGGTTGTCAGTTGATATTTCTTCTGGGATTCCACGAATCCTCAAGTTATTTCTCCTACTCCTATTTTTGAGATCCTCAAATTTGTCCTGCAATGAATGAATCATGGTTGCATGTTGTGATAAACCGGAGT